>NC_057390.1:53681614-53715619 GCF_019320065.1 Cervus canadensis | reverse complement strand
GGGATTGGGGGCAGGAGGAGAAGGGGATGACAGAGGATGAGATGGCTGGATGGCATCACTGACTCAATGGGCATGAGTTTGAGTAAACTCCGGGAGTTGGTGATGGACAGGGAGGCCTGGCGTGCTGCGATTCATGGGGTCGCAAAGAGTCGGACACGACTGAGCGACTGAACTGAACTGAACTGAACTGAACTGACTGAAAGAGATTATGCTTTGGGAAGTTTACCTTATGACATATATTAATATTTAATTGAAAGGCTATAAAGTGTTTTTATTATTTTACAATTATGGTTTCATTCCCTAATATGAACACTTCTTAAGTTGTACCTTTTTTAATGTTTGGTACCCACAACTAAAAGTAATTCCTTATGTTTCAAGAACTTCTTTGAATTGATGTCATATGTTGGATTACTTGGCAGTTATTGTGTTTGTCACTTTTGAAATGGGAATTTCATTGACTAGTGTCTAGTCTAGAGTTAAGATTAATTTCTGTTTTGAGATTATGTTCAACATTCTGATGTCTGCCACCAGATGGGAGTGATGTTCTTTTTGTTATGAGACCAGCTGTATTATTAAAGTTTTGAAACTTGAGTCACGTGCAGAATCCTTTTAAACCCGAAATGAAAGCCAAAAAAGCCTCCAAGTCTTAGAGTCAGCTTCAAGTAGTGTTAAAACATGAAATTATGTTTTCACATATTTTTATTCATAAAGAAATTTGTAAAATAAGTAACAAAAACAAAATAAGAAAATTGACATTGACATTAATTTGATGGATGATGTTCTTCTGACCTTAAATAATTGGATGCAACATATATATGGTGGTAACTACTTTAGTTCTGGTCTTTTGTCTTTGGCAAACACTCATTACCATGTGTACCATTAGGACCAACTATGCAAGTAATAAATATTGAGTCCACCATGCCATCATTTCACTTTTTTTTTTTTTTTTTTTACCACAAGTATACTTACAGTTAACAGATAGCATCTGCCTCTGTTCCCGTCTCATTAGCCCAGGGCAATATAAATAAGTAGTAAGACACTGTTATGGTTTTAGAGGTGGCTCAGCAGTAAAGAAGCTGCCTGCAATGCAGGAGCCACAGGAGACGCCAGTTCGATCCAGGAAGATCCCCTGGAGGAGGGCATGGCAACCCACTCTCTTGCCTGGAGATTCTCATGGGCAGAGGAGCCTGTTGGACTACAGCCCATTGGCTCGCAACGAGTCAGACATGACTGAAGTGACTTAGAATGCATGCCATTAAGAATGTATTAAGAATGACACAACTAAATCTCCTGAGAGAGCACCAAAACTGCAGCTAGCTGTTGAACAACCATCAACAGGAGGACACTAGAACCCGCCAAAAAAAGATACCCCATATCCAAAGACAAAGAAGAAGCCAGCCACAACAAAATGGTAGAAGGAGCACAATTAAGATAAAATCAAATCACATACCTGCTGGGTAGACGACCCACAAACTGGAGAACAATAATACCAAAGAAGTTCTCCCACTGTTGTGAAAGTTCTGAGCCCCACGACAGGCTTCTCAGCCTGGGGATCCAACACAGGGGCTAAGAATCCCCAGAGAATCTGACTTTGAAGGCCAATGGGATTTGACTATAGGACTTCCACAGGACTGGGGGAAGTATAATCTCCATTCTTCAAGAGCACGAACAAAATCTTGTTCGAACCCAGGGGAAAGGAGCCTTGACCCCACAGGAGAGTGCAGAAGACCTACCTGCTAGTGTTGGAGGGTCTCACGTGAAGGTGTGGATTGGCAATGGCTTGTTGACGGGACAGGAGGACTGGCAGCCGCAGTCCTAGGAGGTGTCTCTTGATGTGATCCCTCTTGGAGGTATTCATTAACCCTACCATAGAGCCTGTGGACTCCAGGGCTGGGTTACCTCAGGTCAACATCTAAGAAGGAGGGAGCCCAGCCCCATCCATCAGCAGACAATAGGATTAAAGTTTTACTGAGTGTGGCCCTGCCAACCAGGGCAAGACCCAGTTTTTGCTACCATGAGTCCCTCTTATCCAGAAGCCTACACAAGTCTTTTAGCCTCATCCTCCAGTGGGGAGACAGAAGAAGCAAGAAGTACTACCATCCTGCAGTCACCAAAATGAAAACTTGCAGAAAGTTAATCAGAATGAAAAGACAGAGGGTTATATTCCAGATGAAAGTTATCTCCCAGAAAAACAACTAAATGGAGATAGGCAGCCTTCCAGAAAAAGAATTCAGAATGATAGGGAAGATGATCCTGAATCTTAGAAAAAGAATGGAGAAGATGCAGAAATATTTACCAAAGACCTGGAAGCACTAAAGAACAAACAGAGATGAACAGTACACTAGAAGGAATCGATGGCAGAATAACTTAGGCAGTAGAATGGATAAGTGACTTGGAAGACAGCATGGCAGAAATCACTAGTGCAAAACAGAATATATATAAAAAAAAAAAGAATGAAAAAAAAATGAAGACAGTTTAAGGACCTATGGGACAACATTAAACACATCAACATTCACATCATAGGGGTGAAAATTAAAGACAAAGATAAAATATTAAAAGCAATAAAGGAAAAAACAACAAATAACATACAAAGGAACTCCCATCAGGCTATCAGCTGATTTCTCAACAGAAACTTTACAAACTGGAAGGGAATGGCACAATATATTTGAAATGATGAAAAAGAAGAACCTATAGCCAAGAATACTCTACCCAGCACAACTCTTGTTCAGATTTGATGGAGAAATCAAAAGCCTTCCAAACAAGCAGAAGTAAAGAGAATTCTAGCTTTACAACAAGCACTAAAGGAACTTCTCTAGGCAGGAAAAACAAGAGAAGGAAAAGACCTACACAAAATAACCCAAAACAATTAAGAACATGACAGTAGAATTATACATATTGATAATTGCCTTAACTATAAATAGAGTAAATATACCAACCAAAAGACATAGACTGGCTGGGCAGATGAGACCATGTTCATGTATGCACTTCCATTTACCACATCACTCTATTTAACTCTGTCAAATATATGTAAATATTTTATATTGTTAATTTAATCATACTTCCATTATGGCTTTCAATTGTAGTTGTCTTTTATTTTTTTGTCTGGCTATTGATTGTGAAAACTGATAAACATCTTTTACTGTTGTGATTATGTGACTATTATTCATTTTATTATCACTGTGTCATGATTGGTCAACAGAAAATAACAGAACTGTGTATCACTAAATCTACCACTTAATGGAGAAATCTGTAATCAGTTTTAAAATTCAGATGGATATTAGAATTATCTTGTAATTTTTTGAAACATACAAATGCCCAGGTATTGCTTTTTTCTCCAGAGTTCCAGATATGATTCTAATGAGCAACCATGTTTAAAAACACGTAGACTATATGATGATCTTTAGCTTTTACCTAGTTTGTTTCACTTTTTCTATTTCATATTCAGTGGTCCTATTTTTTTTAGTTTGTTTTCCAATTTCTCCATTTTTTTCTTTCTCAAGACTTTATCAAGTGTAGTAGAAAAGCTTTTGTATACATATACATAGTATGTATAATATATATATTTCAAAAAATTCATGAGTTTTTGCTTAGCTAAAAAGTTTATGACATTTTTGTTCCACTTGTTTAAGTATGAATAGAATGCTAATGTTTCTAACTTATATACACTCAAAACTTTGATATAGTTCCATTTATTCTGGCATTTAGTATTATTACTAAAAGTCTAGAAAGCTTATTATTTTAATGTTCTAGAAATTGAATGAGGTTTGAAACTTATAATCCAACTAAGAATATAAAGAAATAATATGTTGCTGAAAAAAAAACTAGAATGAGACAACTAACTTATCGTCCATCAAAATATTTACTTTTAAAAACTTCTGGTTTAAACACAGTGACTGTTTTATGAATGCTAGTAAAAGAAATCCCATTTAGTAGAGGATAAAAGAGAAGTTTAAGGTACTATGAAATGAGTGCTTTACATACAATCTCAACTTATTAATTTCTCATTCTTAAGGGAAAAGGAGGCTTGAGGGGGTTTCCCCTAGATCACCAAACCTGGCTTCCCTTGCATGTAATTCTTTGACGCTCATCATAAGGCTGGTCCCAGCTGCTGAACTAAACTTTCTAAATTACTTTCATTAGAATCTTGTCTTTGCTTTGAATAGTCCTCACTGTTCTGGTCTCAGTTGGATCTCTTCTTATTTGTATGGACTTGACCACAGATAATCTAGAACCTCTAAAAAGAAAGGGGGAAAGGCTGTAATGTTTCTTCAGTAGTTACTCGGTGCCTGATACTATGCTAGGTATTTCCAGTTTTCATTACTCCTTGAGTCAGCTTCGTAAACTCAATCTTATTTTCTCCACTTTATAGATGAAAAAGAGAGAAACTTAGATCGCATAAAGAAGACCTAAAGGTGAATTAAGCAGACTGAGTAGATCTGCAGCTCCTAAGGGAAACATTAGCTGAAAACAGTGACCTGGAAGTTGATAGTACATCAATACCAAGAATGTATAGAGTGAAAAGGCAGGAATGTAAAGGAACAAATTGGAGGTGAGGGAAAGGGAGAACTCCCTATGTTAAACAGGCAGAGAAAAGAGAGAAAGCAGAAGATAACCAAATATATTTTTACAGTCAAATATTCATTCCTTTTCTTGCTTGTGTCAGCTAATTCTTCAGCAAACATGACCTAAAGAAACTCCTTAACATTCAAATGAATAGGTTAATCTGAAAACCCATTTTTCCTCTTAAATGGTTATGAAAGTGAATACCTAAATTCAGCAGTAACTCTTCAGTTTGGCAAAATCTCAAGCCCTAAAAGTATTTTTTTCTCTTGTATTTTTCCATTTCAGTGAGTGTAGCTATTTTAAATGGGAAAATGGAATTTAAACCTAAATTTAAAAATTAATGTCAGAGACAAATAATGATTTTTTTAAGTTCTTGAAACAAGACAATTCTGAAATTTTATGCACAGTTTTTCAAAAATATCAGGGAAAAATCATAGGAGGTTACTAAACAAATTTGCTTATAACTATTTTTGATAATGTAGAAATGTTATCTAAGCTGGAGATCAAAAATATCTGTTACACGAAGCACCAGAGTGGCTTGGAAGTGACAGAATTGCATTTACTCAGGAAACCCTCAACTAGCAAACTAATTAAAGCTTGTCAGAGATCTGAGATAAAGGATTAGGGCATGTTAATACACCTGCTTTTCCCTTTCTTGTCATCCTATTGAAAGAACAAAAGGTATACTTTGTTTTCACACAACTAAGAAGGAAGAAAGCCTGGAACAGTGACAGAAAGTCTAACCAGCTGTTTGTCTTCCATTCTGACATAACTCTCAGACCTTCTTGTAACATGGACAGGTTGGCGTCAGTGGCTGTGTCTCCTGTCTTTGCTCTATCTTATTTCCATACCTCAGCTTCTGTTTTTCAGGGTTTAGACTTAGAACTCCTCTTTTTTTTTCTTCTTCATTCTCTCCTCAGATGGTTCTGCCCATCACTACAGCCTTAGATATTGATATGATCAATATGCTGACAGGACTCAATTTGTACCTCAGCCCACACTTTTCACAGAACCCTATTATCACAGCTAAAAATTCTGTCTGGTTTGTCTTTCCTCAAACCTGCTCGCCTCTCTCCAACTCTTGCTGTCCAAGTCCTTATTCCAAGTTCAGGTCCTTTCCCAACAAGACCAGCTTTTTGAATCATCTGCCAGTCCCTCTTTTGCTCACTTCCTTGATCTTCTAAACAGCAGAGTGATCATTGTCCTTTGCTATAAGCTAGTACTGTAAACTACTACGTCTAGTCCTGGTAGACCTTTAGTCACCATGTTCAAGCCACAGAGCCCTTCTTTCAGTTTCTTGGATGAACCGAGTTCTCTCTTGCCTCAGGCCCTTTTTGCACATGCTGCTTCTTCCTCATAAGATGATGCCAACAATCTGATGCTGTAACTGGCTCCTATGCACCTTTCTGCTCCTGTCTTATCATTTCCCCTCTGTCACAAAGGACTTTGCTGACTAGGCTTATTATTATTATTATTATTTAGAAAAAAGTACATACTTTTTGTACCAGCTTCTCTATTATCTGTTTCTTTCATTCAGAGTACTTTCCACTGTCGTAATTGTCTCACATGTTTCTTTGTGTGCATTTTGTCTGACTCATTCAAAAGGTGGACAACTCCACAATTATAGGGATGTTGTTAGTCTGGTTCAAACATATATTCCCAGTATCTCTGAACTGAAAAATGTTTGATAAATATTTCCTGATGATTAAATAAACATTCTTCCTTAAAAAGAAATGCAGTGTGTATATATCTTTGCCTGCCTCATTCTTCCAAAATTAGTTAGTAGTAAATGTAATTATATGTTGCAGAAGTTGTTTTATGAAATGTTGACAACTGTGATAATTGTTGTTTGGGATTTCATGGATGAAAATATTCATTAGCTTTTTAAGACTGTGTATCAGTGTTTTGATATCTAGTGACCAAATTTAGAAATAATGTTTTGGTTTTTGCAATGAAATTTGTGATTTGTTGTTGTTCAGTTGTTCAGTCATGTCAGATTCCTTGTGACCTCATGAACTGTGGTATGCCAAGACTTCCCTTTCCTTCACCATCTCCTGGAGCTTGCTCAAACTCATGTCCCTGGAGTTGGTGATGCGATCCAACCATCTTGTCCTCTATTTTATCTTTATAATAAAAGGCATACTATACATATATATAACATATATATTGTATAAGACATTTTTATATGTACATGTAGAGAAAATTAATCTTTCATATTGCCTATATGTGAATTTTTATTTTTCTAAGAAAATGATTTTTCTTGACCTTATGTTCAATTCAACGCACCCTCTCAATTATTAATATTCAAAGGGATTTGTGGGAGTTAAAGACAGTAGGCAAAGTGAGCTTCATTAAAATTTCTCAAAATGTTACAAAGTTCCTATTATTCAAACTGACATTAGAATATAGGTACACAGCCATTATCACTCGTGTCACTAAGTTCATTTCGGTTCAGTTCAGTCGCTCAGTCATGTCTGACTCTGCGACCCCATGAACCGCAGCATGCTGGGCCTCCCTGTCCATCACCAACTCTCGGAGTTTACCCATACCCATGTCCATTGAGTCGGTGATGCCATCCAACCATCTCATCCTCTAACATTCCCTTATCCTCCTGCCTTCAGTCTTTCCCAACATCAGGGTCTTTTCAAATGAGTCAGCTCTTCACATCAGGTGGCCAAAATATTGGAGTTTCAGCTTCAACATCAGTCCTTCCATTGAATATTCAGGACTGATTTCCTTTAGGATGGACTGGTTGGATCTCCTTGCAGTCCAAGGGACTCTCAAGAGTCTTCTCCAACACCACATTTCAAAAGGATCAATTCTTCAGCACTCAGCTTTCTTTATAGTCCAACTCTCACATCCATACTTGACGACTGGAAAAACCATAGCCTTGACTGGATGGACCTTTGTTGGCAAAGTAATGTCTCTGCTTTTTAATGTGCTGTCTAGGTTGGTCATAACTTCCCTTCCAAGGAGTAAGCGTCTTTTAATTTCATGGCTGCAATCACCATATGCAGTGATTTTGGAGCCCCCCAAAATAAAGTCAGCCAGTTTCCACTGTTTCCCCATCTATTTGCCATGAAGTGATGGGACCGGATGCCATGATCTTAGTTTTCTGAATGTTGAGCTTTTTTTTTTTTTTTGAATGTTGAGCTCTAAGCCAACTTTTTCACTCTCCTCTTTCACTTTCACCAAGAGGCTCTTTAGTTCTTCACTTTCTTCCATAAGGGTGGTGTCACCTGCATAACCAGAGAAGGCAATGGTACCCAACTCCAGTACTCTTGCCTGGAAAATCCCATGAACAGAGGAGCCTGGTAGGCTGCAGTCCATGGGGTTGCTAAGAGTCAGACACGACTGAAGGACTTCACTTTCACTTTTCACTTTCATGAATTGGAGAAGGAAATGGCAACCCACTCCAGTGTTCTTGCCTGGAGAATCCCAGGGACGGGCAAGCCTGGTGGGCTGCCGTCTATAGGGTCGCAGAGTCGGACACGACTGAAGCGACTTAGCAGCAGCAGCAGCATCTGCATATCTGAGGTTATTGATATTTCTCCTGGCAATCTTGATTCCAGCTTGTGCTTCATTCAGCCCAGGGTTTCTCATGATGTACTCTGCATATAAGTTAAATAAGCACAGTGACAATATACAACCTTGACGTACTCCTTTTCCTATTTGGAACCAGTTTGTTGTTCTATGTCCGGTTCTAATTGTTGCTTCTTGACCTGCATACAGGTTTCTCAAGAGGCAGGTCTCAAGAGGCAGGTGGTCTGGTATTCCCATCTCTTTCAGAATTTTCCACAGTTTGTTGTGATCCACACAGTCAAAGGCTTTGGCATAGTCAAGAAAGCAGAAATAGATGTTTTTCTGGAACTCTCTTGCTTTTTTGATGATCCAGTGAATGTTGGCAATTTGATCTCTTGTTTCTCTGCCTTTTAAAAAACCTGCCTGAACATCTGGAAGTTCACGGTTCACATATTGCTGAAGCCTGGCTTGGAGAATTTTGAGCATTACTTTATTAGCCTGTGAGATGAGTGCAATTGTGCGGTAGTTTGAGCAAGTTCACTATCCTAAAAAGTTCTCCCTTGATTGCTTGCTGACCATGGTTGTCAACTTTAATATATAAAAATTCAAGGCGTTCAGGTTAAATTTAAATTTCAGATAAACAGCTAATCATTTTGTAGTATAAATATGTCCCATGAAATATTTGAGACACACTTATACTAAGAAAAAATGTTGTTGTTATTGTTCTGAAATAGGAATTGACTTCATCACTCACTTCTAAATTCTAGATAATGTCAAATTTAGTATCTCAAGTGATATGTAAGCAGTGTAGGAATGAATAAGCAGAGTTTGTCAGTGCTGCTTTTTAGAACAAGTTTTGACCACTTCACTTTAAATGAAATATAAATTCTTCTGTAAGACCTTTTCCTATTTTTGCATTTTGCTCCTTTTCTTATCATCCCTGCCTCTATCTCTGCCCTCAATGTGGAAAGAACTTCTTACAATCTCTAGAACTTTGTGGTATCTCATTTCACATGAGCTTGGAAATTCTCTTACCTTAGATTGTCTGACAGCCAAGCATCCTTCAGTTCTTAGCCTGGAGGTTGCCTTCTTCAGTTTTTTTGGCACCCACAAATCTGGGCTAGGTCTCCACTGTATTTTTAGAGCATCTTTCCCTTCCCCTGACATGTATAATCCTGCAGTGTTAAGATTCTTGATTTTAAGTGTGTGTTATGTGTGTGTGTGCATGTGTGTGCGTGTGTGTGTGTGTTAGTATGTATGCATGCTTGCATGTGTTGTTTTTATTGTCCACAAAACCGTTCATTTCATAGTCTTTATATCCTTGTCTTGGCCTGGGCATGCAGTGTACATTTCTGTTGAATGACTAGCAGAATTATGATTTCTTTGCTGATACAGTATGTACCCTCTTTATAATGAGAATCGCCCTCTCTTGCTTTTGCTCTCACTCTTGATTAAGGCAAGAGTCCAATATAAGTAGAACTAAGGTACAGTTTCCTGGAGCAATTTGATTGTAATTATGCATTAAGTTATACAGTATTTTAAATTATATTTTTAAAAACTCAAATTCAAAATGAAACATGAGCCCCAGTGTTCATAGCAGCACTATTTACAATAGCCGAGATAGGGAAGCAATCTAATGTCAGTCGACAAATGAGTGGATAAAGATGTGGTAGTGCCATACAGTTAGCTGTAAAGTGTTGTGTACTTTGGATGTAGTAGATTTTATCACTAATCTGTTTACATCAACTTAGCAGTGATTTTCCCTTTAGCCAACTACTCTTCCATATGACATACACTTCAGTATTCTATCAGTTAAGTTGTATGTCTACTAAGAATTAACAGTGTTTTTTTCTAAAATTTATTATGTCCAACAATGTTGAGCATCTCTTTATGTGTTTATTGGCCCTTTCTATATCTTCTTTGGATAAATGTTTAGTCAAATCCACTGCTTATTTTTGAAAGTTAGGTTATTGTGTTTTTATTATTGAGCTGTAATAGTTATTTATATGTCCTAGATATGTAACATCAAACATTTGATTAGCAAATATTTTCTGCCCTACTGTAGGTTTGGTTTACATTATACTGATGATATCCTTTGAAGCTCAAACATTTCTGATTTTGAAGAAATTGAATATATGTGCAGTTTTCTTTTATTTCTTTTGCTTTCAGCATCATCACTAAGATACCATTGCCAAACTCAAGGTTGTGGTATTTATACCTCTCTTTTCTTCTTAGAGTTATTGTTCTAGCTCTTACATTTAGGTCTTCCCTGATGTGGCTCAGATGGTAAAAAATCTGCCTGCAACACAGGAAACCTGGGTTTGATCCCTGGGTCAGGAAGATTCCCTGGAGAAGGACATGGCAACCCACTCCAGTATTCTTGCCTGGAAAATTCCGTGGACAGAGGAGCCTGGTGGGCTACGGTCCATGGGGTTGCAAAGAGTCAGATGTGACTGAGCTACTAAAACTTTCACTATGCATTTAAATTTAGTTTTTGAATATGATATGAGGAAGAAATAGAATTTTAATCACTTGTATGTGGATATCTGCTTGACTAAGTAAAATTTTTCAAAAAGACTATTTTTTCCCTATTGAATTACCTTAGCATATTTGTTCAAAATCCACTGACTATAAATGTAAAGGCTCATTTCTGAACTGTCAAATCTATTCCACTGAAACACACGCATCTATTTTTATGCCTATACCACATAAAGTATAGTAGTCTTGATACCATAGAACTATAATAAGTTTTGAAATTATGAGTTGTAAGCTTGCCAACTTTCATTTTGTTCTAAGATAGTTTTGACAATTCTGGGTTTGCTGCATTTCTGTATGACTTGTAAGATAAACTTGTAAAAGTCTGTAAAATGGACAACTATAATATTAATAAGAATTGCACTGACTCTGTGTAACAATTTGATAGCATTTCTGTGTTAACAGTATTGTTTTCAGATTTATGACTATGGGATGTTTTCCTATTTATATTAGTCTTCTTTAAATTCTTTCAATGTGTTGTAGTTTTTAGTATAAAAGTCTTATTTGATTTATTCATAAGCATCTTATTCTTTTTTGTGTTACTAGAAATGAACTTGCTTGCTAATTGTATTTCAGATTATCCAAGTTAATATATAGAAATAAATATTGTAGTGCATATTGCAAGAAAAAGGTGTGGTATGTAATGTGTATTGAACAAAAGTTGTGGTATGTATACATGCTCAATGAACTATTACTCAGCCATAAAAAGAATGAAATAGTGCTATTTGCAGTACTGTGTGAAGTAAGCCAGACAGAGAAAGATAAATATCATATGATAGTGCTTACATGTGGGATCAAAAATTTGATAGAAATGAACTTATTTATAAAACAGAAATAGACTCACAGACATAGAAAATAAACTTATGGTTACCAAAGGAGATAGATGAGGTGGAAGAAATCAATTCAGAGTCTGAATAACTTTACTCATATACACACTATTATATATAAAATAATCAACCGAGACCCCTGAATAGCACAGGGAACTATACTCAGTATCTCGTAATAACCTAAACAGAAAAGAATCTGAAGAAGATTATATATATATATATATGTATATGTATAACTGAATCACTTTGCTATATACTTGAAACCAGCACATTGTATATTAACTTTAATTTAATAGAAATAAATAATTTTAAAAGTGTAATTTAAAGATTACTGAGCCTATGAGAATGTCATTTCTACTGGTCAGTCTTCTTACTGGTGATTTTGTGCTCTATCATCCTAAGAGTATAGGTAATTTTTGCCATATTATTTTCTGGGCTTTGAAAAATAAAGGGAAAGTAGAAAATATGCTTGATTTTTTAAGATCTCCTGCAGCATGGTAGTTAACTTTAAAAATGAAAAAAAATGTATAAATTACTTGAATATGATGTTATTACAAAACATAGCTATTGTAAATGTACTATGGAACCCTGTGGTAATGGCTAAGATGGTAATTTCATTCTAAACTGCAGTTTTCAATGGCTAATTTAACACAAACTCTCAATTTACACTGTTGACTGAAACTTTTCAAGCTTGTTTGCATCCCCAAGGGGAATTTTATGAAGAGATGAGACAAAATTCCCTTAAGCTGAGTTATTCAAGCATAGTAAAAATGATTTTCACCAGTATTAAAATTTTAGAATATTTTTGTGACTCATGTATGCTTCCTGGAATTGTCATCACTATTGTCATAGATGATTAACCACACAAATATGGATGATATTCAATAACTGCTGAAATAAGAGATTGTCAGATGTTGCTTTAAAATTCTTTACATTAAGACTGAGCCAGGTAGCATGGCAATAAGGTAACTTTGGAAGTAAGAAATATTATATAATAGGATAACAAAAAGTTTACTTGTTAAGATGTCTTTGAAATAACTCCAGGATTATTTGAATGCTGTGGCAGATCACAGGGAACTGTTTACACACCTGTTTCTTCTTCTCTCTCAGTTATTCACTACTCTCCCCAGCCTCACTTGTAGGGAGGTGCAGACATAGAAGGTGAGCAGAAGCTTTGCATGCCACTCCCAGTCCTCTCCCAGTAAAGCCCCTTTTCTAAGGCTTGATGCAGATAAGTCCAGTGACTGTGGAAACCCATATGTGGAATTCAGTGGAACCAGAAGATGGAAAGATGCTGGAACTCTGAGTCACTCCTTGGCCTACCCACTCCAAACAGTGAGTCTGTGTGTAGAACAGGAAGGGTCATCCATTCTGGATTTGATATTCAAAATTCTACTGTGTTGAAAATTTTGAGTATATTTGTTATAGCAAAGAGCTTTAGCTACCCTAACTTCTTCAGTGCTATAAGAAACACCAAATAGTAGTCTCTTATTTAGAGTAGATATTTATTTTTTATTTATGTAAAAGTCCAAAGTGGACCACCCAGGGGTGAGTTACCTTGATCCACAAGATAGTCCCGGTTTGAAGAATTTACAATGTTGCTCAGACATCTTCTCATCTGTCATTACCTGTGGTTTGATCTGTGTAGTTCAGGACCTCTTATCACCACCATACCCTTGTCTCAGCTAATCAAAGGGGAGAAAAGAAATAAAGAGTATGTCCTTTGTTTTAAGGGTAAGAGCTGGGTATTACATATATCATATCCACTCACATCTCAGTGAGAAGGTAGCCACATAGCCACATCTAGCTTCAAGAAGAACATATGCTTGACCTATTCTTACAAAGAGGGAGGATAAAATGGATATTGTGGGAGTATTAGTACTCTCTTGTCGCATACATTCTTGAAATTAAGTTTTGGTGCATATCTGAGGACCTGTAGGCTGATGGAATTAAACTTTTCTTTGGCTACTCAAGCACAAGGCACATTCTAGCAGTTAGAAGTACCTCACTGTACATGTTCACTTCATGATTGTTTAGTTTAGATCTTATTCTTGAATGATAATATTCTCATGGTAAATAACTCTTTCTAAAACATCGTTGTATAGATAAAATGATTAACTGGGTAGAGAACAAGGCCCAGGAATTGGAGGCATCACAAGCCAGGGCACAGAAAGTTTTGGGAAGTTCTGCAGATAGTGGAGAGAATACATCAAGGTCTTTGTTTTTACTCTCTGCTTATAAACTTGTGACGTTTGGGACGTTACTCAGGTTTTAATGTAATATATTGCCCATACATTAGCCAGAAGTTTCTTTCTGTTTGAACCAAAATGATTTCTTTGAAGTACTTGAGGTCTGAGATACCGTAGTGGTATCTAGTGGTAAAGAACTCACCCGCCAATGCAGGAGATACAAGAGACACAAGTTTGATCCCTGGATCACACCGTGTGGCCGTTCTGCATATTCCTAGGAAGCAAAAATTAGCTAAGTACAACCTGGCATTCAGTAATCAGAAACTGGGTCAGGAAAGTCCCCTGGAGGAGCACATCACAACGTACTTCAGTGTTCTTGCCTAGAGAATCCCATGGACAGAGGGGCCCATTGAGCTACAGTCTATAGAGTAAGAGTTGGACATGCATGACTGAAGTGATTTAGCACTCAAGACACCATAAATGTGGGCAGCGGGCAGCTTAAGAGACTGAGCAAACTCTGTCATAGATATTATCTGAGATGTGCTGAGTGGCCAGTCCCATAATTAATCTGATACTGTTGAATTCTGTTGCTTAAGTTACCCCCATCAGAATTTATCTCTGTCTGTGGATTTCAGTTAAGGAAACTCACTTGTGTGGATTTTTGTTGTCAGTTACCAATACAAATTTCTCATACCTGACACCCCCTACTCCTGGGTACTCTACTGGAATGTAAAGAGCCTGTGTCTTTTCCCTGTCTGGGTTACATTAGAGACTTCCACGCCTTCAGTCCTGTGATTCTGACTCATAATTAGAGTATCACACCATGTGGCAGTTCTGCAGATTTCTAGGAAGCAAAATTCAACTAAATACAACCTGGCATTCAGTAATCAGAAACAGGAGGGCTCACTTTGCACAATGGCATCATGTAATCAAACAGAGAAGACACCATAAACACTAGCATTTTTAGCAAGCTCCTGGTAAACTGCAGATTGCAGGTTTGGTGGTTTATGGAGTAAAAATGATGCAAGATGACTCTATTTTTCAGTCACTCTCAGAGTGATGGAAAGACATTGTCAAGATCATCATTTTTGATGATGAGGAAACAAAATTGAAAAAGGAAAGAAACTGGATAGCAGTTTAAAAATTAGGCCTCTGAGAAAAGAAGATATAAAGATTCATGTGTGAAAAGGAAGTAGAGTGATTAAGACTTCATCCTTGTCTAGGGACATCAGAGCATATGAGGGAAACAATAAAAAAAAATCAAATTTGATAGTAAAAAGTAAGTGAAAGAAGTGACAAACAAACAGGTTTGGAAAACCTGTGAATAATTATTATGTATGGGAAAAAAACATGCAGAGGATAAACTTGTAAATAAGAGTGGTTCATGGTTTTCCTTCTTTGCAACTTGAAAGGTGATGATGGCCCAAATTAAAAACTGGTCATTAGAAAGGGAAAAAAAAAAAAAAAGCAACTAAGCCTTAGCTACAAAATACATATATTTTACCTGCTTGTTAATATGAGACATGGTTACTGGGAATTAATTTTCTAATGGACACCCTTGAGTCATGCTTTTTTTTTTTTTAACCAAGAGAAATCTTGTGATGATAGGTATCTTATTTTGAAGTTGTAGAGAAGGCTAAAGAATGCAAATACATTTTTTCTGAAGAAAATATACATGGAAAAGGCTAAAGCCATGTTGCTAAAGGAACTTCTCTCTTTTTGTAACTTCTAGTTATCTTCAGAAGTGTGTATCGTTGCAGTTTGCATTTGAAATCTACAAATTCAGTTCCTTTCATCATAATAGATAAGCAAGATAGATCACTGGAGTTCAGGAGCTATGAACAGTCTCTCTTGTCATGTTAGTGAAGTTTGCCATGTTCTTTGGCTGAAAGTAATAAGATACCCAAAAGAAAGTGGTTTACACAAGGAGGGCTTTATTTTGCACATATGAACTTGAGTCAGTTTAGCAGATGAGCAGAGTGAGGGCTCAGGGTCATATTTTCCATTTTCTTAGCCTAATCCTCATGGTCACATAATGGCTGCCTCTCAGGAATGAAGTTCTATAGAAACCTCCAGAGATAAAAGGAAGACCTAAGAACTTAACTTGTAAGTCTCCCTTTAATCAGGAAAGAATCTAAAGAAAACTGCCAAGAGAGGGTGCAAAGCCTTTTTTTTTTTTTTTTTCTTCCAGACTCTTAAGACTAAAAATGTCACTCTCCTTTGTCCTGGTAACTCTAAAACAGAGTTCTTGAAATGTAAATTAAGTCACTTAGACAACACTTAGATTTGCCTGTGTTTAATATCTAGATTTCTCTTAAAGATAAGGTAACCATGTCTGGTAAATCTAATGATTTACACAATGGAATAGCTCAAAATATACCACTCTGCTAGTAGCTTTCATATATTAGAGTAGTTTGCCTTATTGCTGTTCAGTTGCTCAGTCGTGTCCAAATCTTTGAGACCCCATGGATTGCAGTGTGGCAGGCTTCCTTCACTATCTCCTGGAGTCTGCTCAAACTCATATCCATTGAGTCCACTGAGAGGATGCCATCCAACCATCTCATGCTCTGCTGCTCTCTTCTAACCTCAATTTTTCCCAGCATCAGGGTCTTTTCCAATGAGTTATCTCTTCGCATCAAGTGGCCAAAGTATTGGAGTTTCAGCTTCAGCATCAGTCCTTCTAATGAACATTTAGGGTTGATTTCCTGTAGGATTGACTGGTTTGATCTCCTTGCCATTCAAGGGACTCTCAAGTGTCTTCTCCAGCACCGCAATTTGGAAGCATCAATTCTTTGGCACTCAGTCTTCTTTACATCCAACTCTGACATCCATATATGATTACTGGTAAAACTATGACTTTGACTATATAGACATTTGTTGGCAAAGTGATGTCTCTGATTTTTGATAACGTTTTCTAATTTTTTCATAGCTTTCCTCCAAAGAGCAAGCGTCTTTTGATTTCATGGCTACAGTCACCATCCCCAGTGATTCTGGAACCCAAGAAAATAAAATCTGTCACTGTTTCAACTTTATCCTCTTCTATTTCCATTTAAGTGATGGGACGCCATGAACTTCATTTTTTGAATGTTGAGTTTTACACCAGGTCACTCTACTCTTTCACCCTCATTAAGAGACTCCTTAATTCCTCTTTTCTTTCTGCCACTAGAGTGGTATCATTTGCATACCTGAGGTTGTTAATATTTCTCCCAGAGATCTTAATTCCATTTTGTGATTCATCCAGTCTGGCATTTCCCAAAATGTTTTTGGCTTTTTGTGTACTTGTGGGAGATCATTAAGGCATGGATATTTATTTTCTTTCCCCTGCCTTTTTTTTCCTCTTGTGTCCTCAAGTTCAGAGAATTAGATTACTTTTTATTTCAAATGAATTTCTTATAGTTTACTTTTTTGTGAGGCTTTTTTTTTTTTGACCTTTAGCATTTATTGGGAGTTCTATTAAACAAATCATCCTCCAAATTAATCATTGTGAGGTTCTTGAATTGTGAGAATCTGTCATTCTTTCTGAATAAAATCTAGCAGCAATGGGTTAAGTCAAAAACCTTTATGATGGGAAGGCATCCAGAAGATAAATTCTCAAAATAATTTAGAGTTTTGCCATCCATGCCATATTACTCTGTAACAGAAGTTGCACTTTCGTATGCTAATAGCAAGTTATTTCATTACAAGCTATTCGTGTGGAAGCATAATCAATCTTAGCATAGTGTGTAGTTACTGGATATAGAGTTATTTCCAGAAGACATATATTAATGTACTCAGGTTTGCACAACAAATTAAGCACATCCGTGAAAACTGTAGAAAGTAGTGATTAAAATGTATGCGTGATTTGTAATATTTCAAATTAACCATACATTATTCTGAAATTTTTCACCAACTAAAATTCATGATAGTGAAAACTTAGCATCTTTTTTTCTTTTCTGTTAGTTTAGAAGAACGTGGAATTTCTTTCCCTTGTTTGCTTCTAGCCAGGTGGACTTTTAATAGTTTAATGACTTAAGCCATTTCAAATGAATGCATTTATTAATTTATTCCTATTACCTATTTTTAAACTCTCCATTAATTTTTTTGAAAACTTCCTAGCTTTCCTATTTATGCATCTACTTCAGGGAGTATTAGTATCAAGTTTCTCATTAACATTCAGCATGACTTTGAATCCAGGCCTTAGGAAATAAGAATCAGCTTTTTTAATATTGCTTTATTTTCTTATTAAAATGTTCCAATTACTTTTTTCAAGAAGGACGTATACCTTTTGGAACTAGTGATCTTTTGCATTATTACCATATTATCCATCTCATGACTTTGCATTCTTCTAAGAAATAAAAGACCCAGTTTCCCACACAGTCAGTCTCTCCCATCAGGAAGCTTCCATAAGCCTCTTATTCTTATCCATCTGAGGGCAGAGAGAGTGACAGGCACAATCACAGAAAACTAACCAAACTGATCACATGGACCACAGGTTTATCTAACTGAATGAAACTGTGAGCCATGCCATGTAGAGCCACCCAAGGCAGACAGGTCATAGTGGAGAGTTCTGACAAAACGTGGTCCACTGGAGAAGGGAATGACAAACCACTTCAGTATTCTTGTCTGGAGAACCCCATGAACAGTATGAAAAGGTAAAAAGATATGACACTGAAAGATGAAATCCCCAGGTTGGTAGGTGCCCAGTATGCTGATGGAGAAGAGTGGAGAAATAACTCCAGAAAGAATGAAGAAGGAGCCAAAGTGAAAACAACGCCCACTTGTGAATGTGACTGGTGATAGAAGTAAAGTCTGATGCTGTAAAGAGCAACATTGCATAAGAACCTGGAAGGTTAGGTCCATGAATCAAGGCAAATTAGAAGTGGTCAAACAGGAGATGGCAAGAGTGAACATAGACATTTTAGGAATTAGTGAACTAAAATGGACTGGAATAGGCGAATTTAATTCAGATGACCATTATATCTACTACTGTGGGGCAAGAATCCCTTAGAAGAAATAGAGTAGCACTCATTGTCAACATGAGAGTCCACAATGCAGTACTTGGGTACAATCTCAAAAATGACAGAATGAGCTCTGTTAGTTTCCAAGGTAGACCATTCAATATCACAGTAATCCAAGATTATGACCCAACCACAAATGCTAAAGAAGCTGAAATTGAACAGTTCTATGAAGACCTACAAGACCTTCTAGAACTAACACCAAAAAAAAAAAAAAAAAAATGTCCTGGAATGGAAAATTAGGAAGTCAAGAAGTACCTGGAGTAATAGGCAAGTTTGTCCTTGGAGTACAAAATGAAGCAGGCCTAAGGCTAACAGAGTTTTGCCAAGAGAATGCACTGGTCATAGCAAACACCCTCTCCCAGCAACACAAGAGAAGACTCTACACATGGACATCACCAGATGGTTAATACTGAAAACCAATTGATTATATTCTTTGCAGCCAAAAATGGAGAATCTCCATATAGTCAGCAAAAATAAGACCAGGAACTGATTGTGGCTCAGATCATGAACTCCTTATTGGCAAATTCAGATTTAAATAGAAGAAAGTAGGGAAAACCACTAGACCATTCAGGATTGACATAAATCAAATCCCTTACGATTGTAAAGTGGAAGTAACAAGTAGATTCAAGGGGTTAGGTTTGTTAGACAGAGAGCCTGATGAACAGAGGTTCCTGACACTGTACAGGAGGCAGGGATCAAGACCATCCCCCAGGAAAGGAAATGCAAAAAGGCAAAATGGTCATCTGAGGAGGCCTTACAAATAGCTGAGAAAAGAAGAGAAGCTAAAGGCAAAGGAGGAAAGGAAAGCTATACCCACCTGAATGCAGATTCCAAAGAATAGCAAGGAGAGATAAGAAAGACTTCCTCAGTGATCAATGCAATGAAACAGAGGAAAACAATAAAATGGAAAAGAGTGGCAATCTTTTCAAGAAAATTAGAGATACCAAGGGAATATTTCATGCAAAGATGGGCTCAATAAAAGAAACGGTATGGACCTAACAGAAGCAGAAGATATTAAGAAGAGGTGTCCAGAATACACAGAAGTAAATAAAAAAGATTTTAATAACCCAGATAACCACAATGGTATGATCTCTCACCTAGAACCAGACATCCTGGAATGCGAAGTCAAGTGGGCCTTAGGAAGCATCACTACAAACAAAGCTAATGGAGGTGCTGGAATTCCAACTGAGCTGTTTCAAGTACTAAAAGATGATGCTATGAAAGTGCTGCAATCAATATGCCAGCAAATTTGGAAAACTCAGCAGTGGCCACAGGACTGAAAAAGGTCAGTTTTCCAATCCCAAAGAAAGGCAATGCCAAAGAATGTTCAAATTACTGCACTCATGTCACATGCTAGCAAAGTAATGCTCAAAATTGACCAAGCGAGGCATCAACAGTGTGTGAATTGAGAACTGGATGTTTAAGCTTGGTTTAGAAAAGGCAGAGGAACCAGGGGTCAAATTGCCAACACATGCTGGATCTTCAAAAAAGCAAGAGAGTTTCAGAAAAACATCTATTTCTGCTTTATTGACTATGCCAAAGCCTTTGACTGTGTGGACCACTACAAACTCTGGAAAATTCTTAAAGAGATGGGAATACCAAACCACCTAACCTGCCTCTTGAGAAATCTGTATGCAGGTCAGGAAGCAATAGTTAGAAATGGAAATGGAACAACAGACTGGTTCCAAATAGGAAAAGGAGTACGTCAAGGCTGTATATTTCACCCTGCTTATTTAACTTATATGCAGGGTACATCATGAGAAACACTGGACTGGAAGAAGCACAAGCTGGAATCAAGACTGCCGGGAGAAATATCAATAATCTCAGATATGCAGATGACACCACCCTTATGGCAGAAAGCGAAGAGGAAGTAAAGTCTCTTGATGAAAGTGAAAGAGGAGAATGAAAATACTGGCTTAAAACTCAACTTTCAAAAAATGAAGATCATGGCATCTGGTTCCATCACTTCATGGCAAAAAGATGGGTAAACAATGGAAACAGTGATAGACTTTATTTTCTTGAGCTCCAGAATTACTGCAGATGGTGACTTCAGCCGTGAAATTAAAAGACACTTGCTCCTTGGAAGAAGAGCTATGACCAACCTAGACAGCATATTAAAAAGCAGAGACAATGCTTTGCCAACTAAGGTCTGTCTAGTCAAAGCTACTGTTTTTGCAGTAGTCATGTATGGATATGAGAGTTGAACGTAAAGAAAGCTGGGTACTGAAGAGTTGATGCCTTTGAACTGTGGTGTTGGAGAAGACTCTTGAGAGTCTTGGACTGCAAAGAGATCATACCAGTCAATCCTAAAGGAAATCAGTCCTGAATATTCATTGGAAGGACTGATGCTGAAGCTGAAACTGCAATACTTTGGCCACCTGATGCAAAGAACTGACTCATTGGAAAAGGCTGTTATGCTGGGAATGATTGAAGGTAGGAGAAGCAGGGGGTGGCAGAGGATGAAATGGTTGGATGGCATCACTGGCGCAATGGACATGAGTTTGAGATGGTGATGAAATGGGAAGCCTGGTGGGCTACAGTTGATGGGGTCACAAAGAGTCAGACATGACTGAGCAACTTAGCTGACTGAACTTAAGAAATAAAAAATCCCCTGCCATTGAAAATAAATAACGGAATATTACCAAGTTAAGTGACAGAAACAACAATGAAAAAATACCTGCTGTTTTGGAATATAGATACAACCACAAACTATAGATTGTGGGTATGTTTTGTGACCCTAAGACATGGCAGCTTGGTATCATTACCAGCTGTAACATTCTAGATTTATAAATATGTGGCATTCTAATTTATAAATATGGCTGTATGACTATTTAAGCCAAAAGTCTCCATCAAAATGGAGAAAGGGATGTTGAAACTCTGATCCTAAGCGCTAGATTATCATGTACAGATTGGTAAATGGATACATAGCTGTTTGCAGCCCTTCCTTCACCCCCTTGGAGACGGGCATGGCAACCCACACCAGTATTCTGGGCTGGCGAATCCCATAGACAGAGGAACTTGGCAGGCTACCGTCCCTGGGTTCACAAAGAGTTGGACATGACTGAGTGACTGACACTTTACTTCACCCCCAGTCTGGTAATCTCAGCACACCAGGTGAGGTGCGTAGGTGGTATCTGACATTAGGATCTTGCAAGTAAGACCCTGAAACCTAGAGACAAATCCCGATTCCATTTGAAAGTATTTTTAATTTATTTATTAAAATGTATTATGTATTACAGATTTATACTTTATTAATTTGGCTGCATCCGGTTTTAGTTCTGGCATATGCAGTATTTTGTTGCAGTGCCCAGGCTACTCTCTAACTGTGGCATACTGGCTTCACAGTGCATGGGCTTAGTACTTGGGCGAGGGAGTGAGCTGCCCCAGGCATATGGGATCTTAGTTCCCTGACCAGGGAAGGTGGATTTTTAACCATTGGACCACGAGGGAGGTCCCCATTTGGAAGTATTCATATGTTTTGAAATACTGAAGAATTCGATCTTATCTTAGATATACCCCTACTTGTGGAATATTGTTAAGCATGGCATAATGAGATCAGTATGATAATAATTGTGAAGCTTATTAAATAAAGAATAATAAGATATTTGGTAACACAGCATAAGACAAATATCTAATAGTTGAAACCATCAGATGTAAATATTTTAAGTTTCCCCTTATTGCTACCTTGTACTCTAAGATACATCACCAACTCAATGGACATGGATTTGGGTGAACTCCCGGAGTTGGTGATGGACAGGAGGCCTGGCATGCTGTGGTTCATGGGGTTGCAAAGAGTTGGACACAACTGAGCGACTGAACTGACTGACTCTAAGATAGCATGTTGAAAGAAAATAAAATGTGATATTTTGAGGTAGTCTGATCATTTAATGGCTTGTGTAAATGTATAAGTAAATGTAACCCATTTATAATAATTGTGGATGCCAATAAGTTCTTTAGTAGACATTTTTAGAAATTCTGAGTATCTATATAATCTTACTTTTAAAATTAGTAATATCTATATATTTTTGTAAAAATGATACTTTGACACCATGGTTTGTTTGACAATTTGAGTTTGGTTAATTGAAGCCAAGATTTGTGGTTAATGCTTTTAGCTTTGAATCATATATTTGTTTTTTACTTGTCATGTTCAGTTTGCTTACATTTTCTAAGCTAATCTTGATTTCAGTGTTTCATTTCTACTTTCTGCCTTAGTTTGTAATTCATATTTCCTTTTCTATATCAAAATCAAGACTGTAAACAAGTTTTCTCAAATTTTTTTCCAACACTTTAAAAGACATACCAATAGATAAAGCTGAAAATGGAAAATATGTGTAAGTGAAATTTGCTCCTATCCCTAAAGAAATAGTAATTCCACTGATAGTTGCTCACAACACAGACTGAAATGGGGAATGTACAAGACTGCTGCAATCCTGTGGATGAAATAATCCCTTAAGGGGTGCTGCCATGTGAGGTCTATCATTTGGGAGTGGATATTGTTGCTGGGCTGATAACCTCTGCATTATGTCATTGACCTGAAATAAACAAATGACCAGATATTTCTCTAGAGAAAAATGAGTTTATTCAGGATCAGCAGAGAATTGCAGTTTGGGGTCTGCAACCATGGCCAGCCACGTGAAAGTCCCCCCACAGCAAGGGAAGGAGAACTCTTATAGAGGGGAAAACAAGTTGGGAGGGTTGTGGTAAACAAAACCTCTATGACTTTTCATTGGGTGAGTCTTTGCTGGGAAAAAATAGGGATGTTTCTTCTTCCTGTTGGACTCTGATGTCATCACAGGGCCTGAGAGCTCCTCCTTCTGGTCTCCCAATTCTAGTAAAGTGAGATTTCTGGCTGTTAATTTTATAATGTTTATTATGTTAGATGCCATGTCAGGAAGAAAGAGATTTTCCTCTACCCTTCTAAGTTCTTTTCACTGGTCTAAGAATTAAAATCATGTGAGACAGATTAGCAGGAGAAAATTAAACAAAAGTTTAATAACACATACACATGGGAGAGACCCAAGAAAACTGAATGACTTGCCAAAATGGCCGAAATCATTACCTTAAGTACCATCATCAGCTAAAGACAAAAGAATATCTTGGGGAGGGGGGTTAGTTTTGGACTTCAAAGGGTAGGAAGACGATTCACATAGAGATGAAAGAGCAAATGTTTGAGAAACAAATGTTTGCTGGGCCTGCAGAGACAATGGGACACAGTGAACTCTGTGCTGTCTTGAGTTCCCCCAGCACACCCAGCCCATATTATTTATAGGCATCTTAGTCAGTGATGTCTTTATTCCAGGAACAGGCCCTTTATTCTGTTCGGCAATTAAGGGGACAAGTCAGAGTTTCTTCCTGAGCCTATGGGCCTTGATTGTTTTACCGCAAAATAATCCACATGCCAGAGAGATATTTTAGGCTGGGAAATTTTGCTCCCCTAAAGCCAAAAGAAGCAAGAAGCAATATTAAGTGAAGTTCCCACTGTAAAGAATGCTAGATGACAAGGTTACTTTTTTTTTTTTTTTACTAGATTCAACTCAGTGTAGCTCAGATAAGTGGTAGCATGGAAAACATTCTGTGCTTTCTCACTAGTCCCATGTTCAAAATACTCAGTACTTTTCCCCATACACTCTGCCAGAGGAGATTATTACCTCCTTTCCATCCACTTGTTTGTCTCAAAAAACGTTAAAGAAGATGACAAGAAACTCTGATAATTAAAACATGTAATTTTGAGTTGAATATCTTCATGGAGAAGAAGAGACAAAATTCTGATGAAAGCAGGAAATCAAGGTTAAGTTTTGAAATTAATCTTTCAAAAAGGAGTGGATTTTCAACTATTTTAAGTGCCAGAAGAAGCAGTGAGAAACAAATGTGATAATGCCTTGAGATCTCTTAGTGTTTGGCACTTAGAAATGCGTACTATATTTTGCTGCTCTTTGGAGAAGAAATGCTATGTGACTTCTAGTGTATGCGTGGTAAGTTGCTTCAGTCATTTCTGACTCTTTGCGACCCTGTGGACTGTGTAGCCTGCCAGTCTCCTCTGTCCATGAGATTCTCAAGGCAAGAATACTGACGTGGGCTGCCATTTCCTCCTTCAGGGGATCTTCCTGATCCAAGCATCAAACCCACATCTCTTATGTCTCCTACATTGGCAGGTGGGTTTTTTACTCCTAGCACCACTTGGGAAGCCCTGAATTTTAGTATACATTAAGAATAAATGAGATCCAAAGGCAACAGGGGAGTCATCAAATTCCCACAGATCTGATTCTATGATTATTGTCCTTTTAGTCACTGAGAGATGGAACATCACATTGTGTGTAGATCACAGGTGCCAAAGGAGAGTCTATTATAGAATAATAAAATTCTTTCTCTTTTTTGTGGGTAAACTAACCATGCATGCATGTACAGTGGACAGTAAATAGCCCAAGGCTGCTGAATTAATTTATAGCTCCAAAGAACAAATTAGTTTCCTCCACATACACAGTTTATGAGCTGAACAAATATTTATTTTATACAACGAAATAACAAATATTTATTTTCTACAACAACAACAACAACAAATATTTTACAAGTTAATGGACATCAAAAACCTCTGACCAATATTGTATTCTTGTAAGGTTAATAAAATCCCTGGCCCTAGGTGAGTTCTTGAAGCAAACAGTTATTCAACCATCATTTTTCCCCCAAACTTTAAAATTTTGTTTTATATTGAGGTGTAGCCAGGTAACAACATTATGATAGGTGAACAGCAAAGGGACTCAGCCATACATATGCATGTATCCATTCTTCCTCAAGACCTCCTCCCATCCAGGCTGGCACATGACATTGAGCAGAGTTCTATGTGCTATACAGTAGATCCTTGTTGGTTATCCATTTTGGATATAACAGTGTGAACACGACCTTCCCAAAGTCCCTAACTATCCCTTCCTACCCCCCGCAACCATAAGTTTGCTCTCTAAGTCTGTGAGTTTCTGTTTGGAAAATAAGTTTATTTATATAATTTCTTTTTATATTTCACATATAAGTGATGTCATACAATATTTCTCCTTCTCTCTGACTTACTTCACTCAGTAGGACACTCTCTAGGCCCATCCAGGTTGCTGAAAATGGCATTATTTCATTCCTTTTAATGACTGAGTAACATACCATTGTATATATGTATCACATCTTTACCTATTCTTCTGTCAGTGGACATTTAGGTTGCTTACATGTCTTGGCTATTGTAAACAGTGCTGCAATGAACACTGGTATGTATGTATCATTTCAGATCATATTTTTCTCTTGGTATAACCATTTTAATATATCCATTAGCCTTGGGACTATGAAAAGTTAATAGGAAATATATTCTGCAGAGAAAAGCAAACCAGAGATTTAGACATTACTCACTCATGATCATTCACAATAATCACCAAACTTAAATCAAATTACATTAAAAAGAACAGAACATGAATAGAAAAAGTCCCTTTAATTCCTTCTAAGAAAGCTGTAATTTTGTAGAAATATCATGAAAGAGATCTCACAATGTAACATGAACTTTTTGAAAAATGTGAACAAAATAATACCATCCTGTATTTTTATATATTTATTTTCATCATTGTAAGTTAACATGCATTTTAGAAAATCTGAAAATCTAGACAAATTCACTAAGAAGATAATGGAAAGTAAAATAGCTAACTGAAATGTTGATTCATCCTGATACTTTCCTATGTAAAACTTCAACGTGATTGATGGAAAAAATTAATTTGCTTTATATCATGTATTTTCCCCATGTCATTAAATATTCTTTTATGTGACTTTTTATGACTTCACGTTATTATACCGGATTCATCTTTGAAGATTTGATCTAATCATTTTTTTTTTATTGTTTGAAATATTTAGATTTTTCCCATTCTTTTCTGGTGGCTCAGACAGTAAAGAATCTGCCTGCAGTGCAGGAGATGCAGTTTGATCCCTGGGTCAGGAAGATCACCTGGAGGAGGGAATGGCAATCCACTCCAGTAATCTTGCCTGGAGAATTCCATGGACAGAGGAGCCTGGCAGGCTACAGTCCATGGGGTCGCAAAGAGTCAGACATGACTGAGTCACTCACACACACACACAATGAAATGTTATTCAGCCTTAAAGAGAAGACTCTATGTATGAATGACGCCTGAATGAACCTGGAGGACCTGATACTGAGTGGAATAAACCAGACACAAGGAAAAATGCTATATGATCTCACTATGTGAAATCTAAAAACGGTGAATACATAGAAGCAGAATGGGAAGTGAGCAAATGGTTAGTCTAAGGATACAAAGTTGCAGTTATGTTGGATGAATAAGTTCTAGAAATTGAATGTGGAGCATGATGGTTATATTTAAAAATATTGTAGTTTATACTGGAAATTTGCAAAAAGAGTAAATTTCAGGTGCTCTCAGTACACAAACGTGCACACACATACACACAAAGTACCTATATGGGACAATATTGTTGTTTAGTCAGTAAGTTGTGTACCATTTTTTTGTGACCCCATGGAGCATAGTGCACCAGGCTCCTCTGTTTTCCTAGGCAAGAATACTGGAGTGCATTTCCATTTCCTTCTCTAGGGGGTCTTCCAGATCTTTCTTGCCTAGAAAGAACAAACCATTTGTTTGTTTTCCTTTGTGAATGCAAAATAAGAAAACCTTTTCTTCAGTCATCTTTTTTAGCATTTTTAGGAAGACTTTTTGTGAATTTGTAAAAACAAAGGAATGGCTATTTGCCTTTTAAAGTAGAAAACTCTTATCTTTTATCCTGATGATTTCTGCATGTGTGTGTTTCAGCATTTATTTGAATATCAGATTACTTCTACAGTGTTTTTTAGTGTGCTTGTGATCACTTTCATTTTTATGTATGTACTTTCTCTGTTCCCTTAGACTCCCCCTGTCTTTGTTGAGTGTCATTTCCTAATAAGGCACATTCTAAGTTTATGTTCATGTTTACCCTTCTGAATGTATTCTTCTCTTCTATGGCCCCAAATCCTAATTCAATCACTCTTTACTTACCTGTGTTGGAAGTTGCAGGTCAGTGGTTCTTAAACTTTAATATATAAGGTTGTTAGTCAGGAAGCTAATTTAAATGCAAGTTGCAGGGCACTATTTCAGATTTGGAACATCTGGGGTGATACCTGGGAATTTGCGTTTTTAAATCTTACCCTGTGTGATCTAATACACATGGCTCTTGACTTGCACACTGATGAATGGTACAGATCTTCCTCAACCTACGATGGAGTTTTGTCTCAAACATACTGTACATTGCAAATGCATTGAGTACACCTAACCTACAAAATAGTATAGCTTAGCCGAGCCTACCTTATGTGTGTTCAGAATACTTATGTTAGCCTATAGGTGGGTGAGAAACCATCTAAGGTAAAGCCTCTTTCATAATGAAGTGTGGACTATCTAGTATAATTCCGAATACTTTACTGAAAGTGGAAAATAGAATGGTTGTAAGTGAATTGGTTGTTTTCTCCCATGTTCTTATGATTTGGGGCTGAATGGGAGCTATGGCTGCAGTTGCCTAGCATTAGGAGAGAGCACTGAACCACATACTGCTCACCTGAGAAAAGATCAAATTTCAAAATTTGAAGTACAGTTTCTACTGAATGTATATCACTTTTACACCATTATGATAAGTTGAAGCATCATAAGTCAAGGACCATCTGTAATATTCAAATGAATACAACATCTTGACTTCCACATAGTTGTTAGCAATGTCAGTGCTCTGTTTGGAGAAAGCGTCTTGAAGGAAATAAATACTGAGCAGGTCTGGAGAATTTGGTTTGTTGGAGATGCAACAGTTAATTTTCAGGAGAAACACAGACTGTATTCCAGAACTCTCTCATCTTCTGTCTTCACCGCTTGGTGCCACCTCTGCAACTTTAATTTATGTGCATCATGTTATCTGCCTTGTCTGCTGTTGTCTAGTCCAAGAATGTGCCATTCTTCAAATACATACTCACAGGATAGAAAAGAATGGATAAGAAATTGCTAAGTGGCATGATGACCCCATAGTAAATCATCATAACAGTGAAAACAGTATACCAGATAAACAGAGAACTTGTTTAAAATGTTCTCTGGATTCTCCAGCCTCTGGTTTTCTGCATTTCTGACTTGATCATGATCCCATGGTCTCCTATTTACTTTTAATAGGACAGATGAAATATATATATGAAATATACATAAATATGTATAAAACATAAATATATATGACAGATGAATATTTAAAATTATATATATATATAGGAAATAGTGAGAGAAGACTTGAAATTGGTTAATGCCAACAAAATACCTGTTAAGTAAACTAAACAGTTTTTATTTTAACTTTTTTATTATTGGCAACTTCAGCTGATCTTAAAAAAAAATCCTTAGTCTCTAAAAGCACTTGGTTCTGAGATCTGTTTTCTAAAGTTTCTATGTGTTATTGTCAGTTGGATTTAAGTTCCATCTAGAATTACCACAGGAAAAATTTATTAGATACTTTTTACTAATGCTGTATTGGATAATTCTAGTTGTTAACAGAATATATTGACATTAGCTTTCTTTAATTATCTTGGTAGCATCTATAGTAGTATATTTAAACAATAACAAGCTGAGATAGAATATTATTAGTGAATTGTTTCTAGTTGTATATCTTTTGGATTAGCTGCAATAATGAGCACATATTCTGTGATGTAAAATGTGGAAATACAATAAATATCATGAATATAAGTATCCAAAATGAAATTGATTTCTTCACAATTTACTTTTAGCTGAAGAAAATGGGAGAAAATAGTTACCTAGTACTTGAATAGAAGCCACTATAATAAAGAAGAGACCAGACCCGCAGGTGTATAATTGGTATTGATTCAAACTGTAAAAAACCAATAGTGTCTAATTTTATGGCTGTGGAAAATGCATTATTTTTTCTTGGAATGTTAAAAAGACTTAGGTTTCTTTTCAAAATGGTAGAGAAAGTATCTGGGTAAAGTTGAAATAAGGCATTTACTTTTCTATTAAGAAAAGGCATATTATGTTTATGATTTGAAAGAGCTGTTTGGAACTTAGAAATTATATCATTGCTTTATATCTTATAAAAAACAAATATGTAGTTTTATCTGATTGCTGAAACATATAGGTAAAATGCAACTTTAACTGGGTACAACTTTATTTTCAAATTATTTTTAAGCATTAAATATCTCTTATTTATAAAATATTCAATTACTTTATGAAAGACAAGAAACTTCTGAGAGTTCATTAATAAGGAAACTGAGTGGAAGTCAGGAGACATGGATATATTATCAGTTTCATCGTACTATCTTTAGGGTCTAGGACAGTGTTTGGCAAATAAAATTATAAAAATTTCTGGGATGAATGCATTAATGAGTATTTCTGATTCTGCTACCTTTACAAGGATGTAAATAATGCAACTTCCTTTTTTTAATGATAAATTTAACTTCTATTTTAAGCCCTTATTCTGTTGGGGAGGAAGAAATGTATTCTCAGTCAATTTCTAGGTTGCTCCTATGTTCTACTGGACCTCAGTTCGGGGGTGGGGTTAATATAGTGTGATGACCCCCAGGGGTCATCTGTACATAAGCCCCTACCACACTCGAGAGAAGCCCATTGACTAGTTGGTCTCCAGCTCTCAGAGCACCCAGGTCCCTGCTGAGTTGGCCCTTGGCTTTCATTTCACAGTTACAACTACATGCTGTAATACATGTAATATGTGTAATTTCACAGTTACTGCTACATGCTGTAGTCTCCCTCTCTTCCATCAAAATCCAGGAGATGATCGAAAAGATACTTAACTAAATAAAAACAGAGATAATTAAATAGCTGAACTCAAAGGCATGTTTGGAAGCTTTTGGTGGAATAGGAATAATGGTGTCACATAAGACAGGACTGATTGAAGAAGGAAATTACAGCTCAGTACTTCTGTGGGTGCCTCCTGCTGAAGAACATGCACACAGTACTAAACTCACATTCAGGAACGGGTGAGACTGAGAGCAAGGGTGATTGGCCTAGGCTGGGGGTGATGAGGTGCTGCTGTTTATTCTCTAGACCTCATGCCCCTCCCTGGGGTCTAGTGTCAACTGTGATTTCTGAATCTAGTTGAGAACAGCAAGTCTTGGATCTTGATTTGAGGGAGCAGATGAGTCTCAGGGTGGCTGGACACAGCCTAGGGGAATAGGATATATCCAGGATCAGGGGGAAAGTTGCAGTGCTTCCCCACCACCACTGAATGTTCTGTCCAGATGCCTGTGTGTGTCTCTGCCCCAAGAGCAGATACAGCATACAGTTCAAAAGAGGATTTAGCTATAAATATGAGCTTAGCAGATGTTTGAGAAAAGCTACACTATAAAATACAAATAAATAGCAATTATAAACTATAGAACAGGAAACTCAAAGCCACTATGTGGTGGAAAGGATTCATTCTGAGATGCAAGGAATTCTGAAAAGCCTTATAAATACATCAGCTACCGAGACTCACTGATTCTTAAGGATTTTATCTGTCCCTATGGCTTTGCTGAGAAAAGAGCACAGGTTCTTTCTGCCTTTTGTGGGAGGTTCTATTACCTTCTCATCCTCAGAGGTAGGGTAATCCTCTGTGAGGTTTTCCAAGTACAGTTTGAGTTTACACCTGTTTTTAGGTAATTATCTATAGTGTCCCTTTGATAATAAAGTGTATGATTATTTATTTAAGGATTATCTGAGGCATGGGGTCGAGGTCCAAGGTCTCTTTCCTCAGGGGCCTGTGACTGCCTAAATATCTTCTGCTTCCTCTTCAGACAGTCCACCTTCTTCCAGATTGTAGAATTCTGTGTAGGGGATGGTTAAACTTGTGATGGACTTCCCTGGTAGCTCAGTCGGTAAAGAATCTGCCTTATGATAGGTAACCTAGTTCTTCATCAGGTAATCTGCCAAGTCTGCTATCTGTTTGCTGAGTGAGTCCTCTTCTGGGGCTCTTCCTCCCCCCCTTTTTTTTTTTCCACTAAAGCTTCCCTAATCTTAAGCAATAAGTCCAAATGGCTTAAGTATTCCAAACGGGGAAGAGGAAATAGGTAAAATGAAGAGTGGTAATAATGCACACACACACATACATGTTAATATTCTAAATACTGTCCTACAACATCACTATGTGCCCTGTGGTCTTTGGGATAATTAATTAAATACTCTCAGCCTTTTTGTCCTAATCTGTAAGCCCTCAGGTCTTTGAGGTTCTTCCTAACCCTCATGAGAAAATCATCTAGCTTAGGGTTTGTAGGAACTTTGTGCATCAATCAGCCAAATCCTTCACCCTATATAGATCTTCTTTCCAAAGATTCATGCCATGTGATTATCCAACCACCATAATGATACTTTAAAGAATGGACTAGAGGAGATAAGAATAACATTTATTTCTAAAAGTTAAATATAAAGAGTGTGTTTGTGCCAGTATCATACTCTTTTGATAACTGTAGCTTTGTAGTACAGTCTGGAGTCAGGAATGTTGATTACTCCAGCTTCATTCTTCTTTCTCAAGATTGCTTTGGCTCTTTGGGGTCTTTTGTGTTTCTATACCATATGACCTAGCAATCCTACTACTAAGCATATACCTTGAGGAAATCATACTTGAAAAAGTCACATGTGTCCCAATGTTCTTTGCAGCTCTATTTACAATAGCTCATACATGGAAGCAACCTAGATGTCTATCAACAAATGAATGGATAAAGAAGTTGTGGTACATATATACAATGGAATATGACTCAGCTATAAAAAGGAATCCATTTGAGTCAGTTCTAATGAGGTGGATGAACTTAGAGTCTATTACACAGAGTGAAGTAAAAAAGAGAAAGACAAATATCCTATATTAATACATATATATGGAATCTAGAAAGATAGTACTGATGATACTACTTGTGGGGAAGCAAAGGAGACACAGACATGAATAACAGACTTTTGGACACAGTGGGGAAAGAGGGGGGTGGGATGATTTGAGAGAGTAGCATTGAAACGTATGCATGACCATGTGTAAAATAGATAACCAGTGGGAATTTGCAATATCACACAGGGAAACCAAAGCCAGTGCGTTGTGACAACCTAGAGGGATAGGATGGGGAGGGAGATAGGAGGGAGATTCAGGAGGGAGGGGACATATGTATAACTATGGCCATTTCATGTTGATGTATGGCAGGAACCATCACAATATCAGAGGCCAGTGATATTGGCAGTGATTTTGGAGTGATTCTGCAGTGATTTTGGAGCCCCCAAAAATAAAGTCAGCCACTGTTTCCCCAACTGCTTGCCATGAACATAAACTAATTATCCTTAGTTAAAAATTAAAATAAAAAGAAAAGGTTTGTTTGACAGAAAAGAATTCAGAGGCCTGTGAATACTGTGGGAGGCTGTGGAAAAAGACAAAGTGCTGCTAAGTAAGCACACTTTTTGGACATATCTAACATGGGCATCCTGTCCTCAAGAAAGGCAGTTAGGATTTGTTGCAGCTCATTGAAGAATAGATAAAATTTTTTTAAAAAACAACAAAAAGCTTGACCCAGTGCTTGGTTCATAGTAGGTTCATAGAAAAGAGCAGCTTGTTTTTATTTTTACTGTAGTGGTGATGGTTGTGATGGTTCTTGAGGATCTGAGAAGGAAACTGTCTACAGAAAGCAAATTACAGAGAGAAGGCCAAGTTATCTTCAGAATCTGCTATGTTATGCCCAGATCTCTCCCCTGAATTACCTGGTTATGAGACAATTTCAGCCGATCAACTGCCCAAATTTAATGGCCCAAATTCAGGCATCATCGCACTTGAAGGGAAAAAGCCTCCATCTCTGTAGTTTTTCCCTTGTAAGAATTAAAAGTTTTTCCCTCGAAAGGATTAAAGGTTTTTCCCAGTGATAGGATGAGTCACCAAACCCTCGTGTTCCCGTGTCCGCCTTGATCAAGCTGCAGACCCTTCAATGTCTGACTGTACCTGTTGCGAGTCATCAACATTCACCTCCTGGGTTATTTGCATCTTTATTTATTTATTTTTTCATTTATTTTTATTAGTTGAAAGCTAATTACTTTACAATATTGTAGTGGTTTTTGCCATACATTGACATGAATCAGCCATGGATGTACATGTATTCCCCATCCCGATCCCCCCTCCCGCCTCCTTCCCCACCCCATCCCTTTGGGTCTTCCCAGTGCACCAGCCCTGAGCACTTGTCTCATGCATCCAACCTGGGCTGGATCTGTTTCACCCTTGATAATATACTTGTTTCAATGCTATTCTCTCAGAACATCCCACCCTCGCCTTCTCCCACAGAGTCCCAAAGTCTGTTCTGTACATCTGTGTCTCTTTTTCTGTTTTGCATATAGGGTTATCATTACCATCTTTTTAAATTCCATA
>NC_057390.1:53485776-53679087 GCF_019320065.1 Cervus canadensis | reverse complement strand
GATCATAAGAGACTATTATCAGCAACTATATGCCAATAAAATGGACAACTTAGAAGAAATGGAAGATTTCTTAGAAAAGTACAACTTTCCAAAACTGAACCAGGAAGAAATAGAAGATCTTAACAGACCCATCACAAGCACGGAAATCAAAACTGTAATCAGAAATCTTCCAGCAAACAAAAGCCCAGGACCAGATGGCTTCACAGCTGAATTCTACCAAAAATTTAGAGAAGAGCTAACACCTATCTTACTCAAACTCTTCCAGAAAATTGCAGAAGAAGGCAGACTTCCAAACTCATTCTATGAGGCCACCATCACCCTAACACCAAAAGCAGACAAGGATGCCACAAAAAAAGAAAGCTACAGGCCAATATCACTGATGAATATAGATGGAAAAATCCTTAACAAAATTCTAGCAAACAGAATCCAACAACATATTAAAAAGATCATACATCATGACCAAGTGGGCTTTATCCCAGGAATGCAAGGATTCTTTAATATTTGCAAATCAATGAATGTAATACACCACATTAACAAATTGAAAACTAAAAACCATATGATTATCTCAATAGATGCAGAAAAAGCCTTTGACAAAATTCAACATCCGTTTATGATAAAAAACTCTCCAGAAAGCAGGCATGGAAGGAACATACCTCAACATAATAAAAGCTATATATGACAAACCCACAGCAAACATTACCCTCAATGGTGAAAAATTGAAAGCATTTCCCTTAAAGTCAGGAACAAGACAAGGGTGTCCACTCTCACCACTACTATTCAACATAGTTTTGGAAGTGTTGGCCACCTCAATCAGAGCAGAAAAAGAAATAAAAGGAATCCAGATAGAAAAAGAAGAAGTAAAACTCTCACTGTTTGCAGACGACATGATCCTCTACATATTTGCGTCTTTAAAAGCAGAATTGTGGCCTCGGTTTTCTTGGAGGTCATTTTTCCACCTTTCGAAACTTTATATTTTTCTTAGAACTTTGATCCTCTTGAAAATATCTACTTGCTCTCTCCTTCACTATCAGTGTGAAAGCCTCTTTCTTAAAATGACACCGTCCAGACACAATGTCCAGCTCATTAAAATCCCCAAATATTCCTCAACACTTTCTGATTCTGTAGACAGGGGCTTCTGCTACCACTGCCTTCACTACTCTCCCTCTACTGTTCGGGTTTTTATTTATTTTTACTTCAGTTGTATTTGTGTGTATGTGTATAAACTAAGCTATTTGTTTGTGGCCTACTTTATAGAAAATTAAAACCCCAGAATGCATATTTACAAAGTAGATAATTTACGAGTTGATTATCCACATTATAAAAGCAAGCTTTCTTTGCTTCTTAGAGCTTTTGTTGTCATTTACTTTTAAAACTGTGTTTCCCTGGGGTATTTACAATATAGTTTAACTTTCTTTAAGTGATTTGTTTTACATCTAGAAAATAATATTTTGAATGAACAGAATGAATTTTTTCTTCAGATGAGCACACAGGTGGTAACAGCCTGAGAGAGAGAATTCAAGGTGTGTGTTAATAATAAAGCCCCCAACTGGGTGAGCCGGGGTCCCACATTGCTCCTCACTCCACCCCTTTTCCCCACTACTTCCCTAAGCCATTTCCCTGGAACACTTGTGATAACTCACCTGTCTGCACTGGCAGTCATTAAAGTTGTCCTACTTCATTGTACATACATACCACTCTTCTTTATCCATTCATCTGTCGAGGGACATTTGTTTCCATGTCTTGCCTGTTGTGAACAGCACTGTTATGAACATAAAAGTGCACACAAATGAAGCTCTTTGTGAAACAGAAGCAGAATAATGGACACAGAGAACAGACTGATGGTTGCCAAGGGGGATCCTGTTGTGGGAGGGATGGAGTGGGAGGTTGGGGTTAACAGATGTAAGCTCTAATATACAAAATAGATAAACAACAAGGTCTACTGTATAGCACAGAGTACTGTATGCAGTAGCCTATGATAAACCATAATGGAAAAAAATATTAAAAAGGAATGTAAAAACAAGTAAATAAATGAAATGGGTTTATCGAATATGCAAGAAACAAAAGTGGATTCCTTGGATTTTCAATCTGTAGGATGTTATCTGCAAATAGAGTTTAAATCTTTCCTTTCCAATCTGAAAAAAATACAATGAAATTCATGTTTGAAGACAAAATAAAAGATATCCTGCTCCGGGGCCTATGTCCATCCCTTTCTTCTTGTTCTTTATGTGCAGCTGTGACTCTCACCCACCAGAGCCCCTTTCCTGCCCCTGGGGCCCTCGGTCAGCCCCGCTTGTGCTCTGCCTGCTCGTGGGTTTTGTTTCTGTGTCAGTACTTCCCAGGCCAGTCTAGATATTTGCTTCCTTAATGTCTCCTGATTTTCCTGGTGCTTTCACTCTGTAAACATCCTATAGCCTCTTCCTCCTGCTTCACCGTATCGCATGCTGTGCTCAGTCATATCGACTCTTTGAGACCCCACAGACTATAGCCCTCCAGTCTTCTCTGTCTATGGGAATTCTCCAGGCAAGAATATTGGAGTGGGGTGCCATTCCCTTCTCCAGGGGATCTTCCTGACCCAAGGATGGAACCTGCATCTCCTGCTTTGACAGGCGGATTCTTTACCATTAGTGCCACATGAGAAGCCCAATGTGCAACAAATCCCCTTTGATGGGTATGGAGGGGAGGAGACATTGGAATGTTTAACGTCTTCTCATTCAAGTGATACAGTGAGAAGAGTGGTTCCCTCTGTCCTTACCCGCCCCCTTTTCCCTTTCAGAACACAAGGATCATCTCCGAGAGGCCCTCCTAGACCACTTTGCAACTTTTGCATCTGGATTAGGCTCTTCCTGTGCTAATTGTTAGAAGTTGGAGGTTCCTCCAGGTTTCATTTGAGGAACCAGAAATGTTTCTTTGATTTATTTAAATTAAAAAAAAAATCAAAGTATAATTGGGGCTTCCCTGGTGTCTCAGGTGGTCAAGAATCTGCCTATAATGCAGGAGACCCCAGTTTAATTCCTGGGTCAGGAAGTTCCCCGGGAGATGGGATAGGCTACCCAGTCCAGTATTTATGGGCTTCCCTGGTGGCTCAGATGGTAAAGAATCTGCCCGCATTGCGGGACACCTGGGTTCGATCCCTGGGTTGGGAAGATCCCCTGAAGGAGGGAGGGTATGGCAACCCACTCCAGTATTCTTGCCATGGACAGAGGAGCCTGGCAGGCTGCAGTCCATGGGGTTGCAAAGAATCAGACGTGACTGAGCGACTAAGCACACAGCACATAGTTGATTTACAAAGTTGGATTAGTTTTAGGTGTACAGCCAAGTGATTCAGTTATACATACATATATATCTGGTTTTTTTTTTCTGATTCTTTTACCTTATAGGTTATCACAAAATATTGAGTAGAGCTCCCTGTACTGTATAGTAGATCCTTGTTGTCTATCTGTTTTTTTTTTTTTTTCCATTTATTTTTATTAGTTGGAGGCTAATTACTTGACAATATTGTAGTGGTTTTTGCCATACATTGACATGAATCAGCCATGGATTTACATGTGTTCCCCATCCCAATCCTGTAGTATATGTACTTCCCAGGTGGTGCTAGTGGTAAAGAATTTTCCTGCTAATGCAGGAGACATGGGAATCAGGAGCCCGGCAGGCTACAGTTCCTAGGGTTGCAGAGACACAACTGAGGCAACTTAGCCCACATGCGCACGTGTTAATCCCAAATTTGTAATTTATCCCTATTGCCCCAACCTTGAGCAGCCAAAAATTTTTGATAACAAATTGGGAAAGGATCATTCTTATTTTTGAACTCATTCTCACTGACACTTGGCAGCGACTTTTACCATGAAAGTTTTTGGTTTTGGTGGTGTTTTAAACTAGGCAGCGAGTGAAGAAAACATAAAGTCTCAGGGATTTAGGGATTTATCTTCCCTTAGGATCGCTTTCCTTTCATGAATATTTACATTGTGGATCCAGCTAATTCCTTTATACTGAACACATAGGGTATTTGAATGTTATTTTTAGTTTGAGACCAATCAACAAAGGACACTTGGTATTGTACATGTTCCTGCTCTGCCAGTGGACTCACAGAAGGGGAGGGGACAGTCTTACTGATGTACTTGCATTTTTTATCTTATTTCCCACATTGAAAAGGGTTCACAGAAGTTAACAACAACAGCAAAAATGTAAAAGACAGAAAAAAATGGATTGTGTGCATAAAAAGATGACTTGTCATTCATTGTATCATACTGGGAGCTACTGGGAGGTAGGACCTTGCCTCTGGAGCCTTAAAAAAAAATTATCTGGTTTTCATTGAAGGAGACTCCTGAAGTCTTACAGAACCAGGAACACCATTAGGCACCATGGATGCCAGTGTTGGGGCTTCCCTGATAGCTCAGTTGGTAAAGAATCTGCCTGCAATGCAGGAGACCCCGTTTCGATTCCTGGGTCAGGAAGATCCCCTGGAGAAGGGATAGGCTACCCAGTCCAGAATTCATTGGCTTCCCTGGTGGCTCAGATGGTAAAGAATCTGCCTGCATTGCAGGACACCTGGGTTTGATCCTTGGATTGAGAAGATACCCTGGAGGAGGATATGGCAACCCACTCCAGTTTTCTTGCCATGGACAGAGGAGCCTGGCAGGCTGCAGTCCATGGGGTTGCAAAGAATCGGACACGACTTTCACTTTCACATGCCAGTGATGGGGCTTCCCAGGTGGCGCTAGTGGTGAAGAACCTGCCTGCCAATGCAGGAGACCTGTCAGATGTTGGTTTGATCCCTGGGTTGGGAATATCACCTGGAGAAGGCATAGCAACCCACTCCAGTGTTCTTGCCTGGAGAATCTTGTGGACAGAGAGGAGCCTGGCGGACTATAGTCCATAGGGTCACACAGCATTGGACACTACTAAGTGACTTAGCAAGTACACGTGCATGCCACTGATACAGAATTTCATCAAATATGTGTTATTGATTCAGAAGAGTTTTGAGAAAACTTAGTATTAGGACATTCTTGATGTGTTTCATCTGAAGATGTTTCCAGTAATGTGAAAAGTCAACATAAATATGAAGCATTATTGCTGCTGTCTCCAGGGGATCCTTGTAAAAGTCTGGAAAGAGGGAAAGTGACTTTTGATCAGGCGAAGCTTTGCTCATCACCTGTTCTGAATGGCTGCTGCAGTGCAGAGCTGGGAGCTTCAGCTCCGCAGAATTTCAGGACAGCAATAGGAGATGGGAAGTTAACTGGAAGATTTTAAAAGAGTGTAATTTTTGTATCATCACTAACACTTTTCTGTCAATTTTTTATATGGTATTATTTTTTTCCTGCCCCCTGCTCCAAAATGCAGTCCTTGAAGGCATTTCTTTCTGAAGATATCCTACTTTTTGTAAAGCCTTCCATTTTGTTAAATAAAAGGACCTCCGACTAGACTGCATTAGCATAGCTATTAAATGTACAGCTTTTGGCATCACACTGACATGTGTTCGAATCCAAGCTCTGCCACTTCCAAGCCCTGCATCTCTGTACCTATTAACTTCATCTCTCTTAAGTCTCTGTTTCCCTTACTGTGATAGGAGGGTGAGAGTGGTAACAGTAGAGATGTCAGTGGGTTTTAAGAGAGTTAAATGAGATAAGCAAAAAGAGCTATCCATAAATATCCACTGGGGTTGTTAGTATAGTGTGTATGAGCAAGATGAAACCTTGAACTGACCCTTTCACACAAGTCAGCTTTTTACACATTTATCAAAATTGTTTGCCTCTATTTTCCTATTACTTCAGACAAAAGTAACTCTTAGGACATAATTACACAGACCTGAGCTTTCATTTTCTTTTCTTTTTAATTTTTTTAAATTATTATTATTTTTTGGCTACACTATGCAGCTTGAGGGATCCCAGTTCTCCAACCAGGAATTGAATCTGGGCCATTGCAGTAGAACTACTGTCTTAGCAGGGAGTTCCCTGAACCTTCATTTTCTACTAAAATTCACTAATATGCATATGGTTTGCAAGCAAATGAGTAGGTCCAATTTGTATAAGTAACATAGAATGTAATATGGAAAATTAACTTGACCCTGTAATCACTGGATATGTGTCTGGCTAGTTATTTGGACCACTTGTCCTAGAGATGGTAAATGGTATTAACTGTGAAAATACAAAGAGAAAATTCTCAAAATCTGCCTTAGTGAACTTCGAAAGATATTTTTGAGGTAAAACAGAAGATCTTTGTTAGTATAGAATTATACTTGAAATTTGATTTGTTTCTAGGAAGTGGCATTGTTCCTGTTTTATACTAATAAGACTAATAAGTGCAGATGAACAAAAAAACTTAAGGACTGAATTTCTCTGGATTAACTTCTACTTTCTGTTTGTCAAGTGCGATCAGTTTTCTTTACATTTTTTAGGCTAACTGTAAGCTAAGAATTTGCATAAAATATCTGAACCTACATTGACTTGAATTGAAGTAATCTGGTTCCCTTCTTTTGGTGAGACTGAAATTTGAAGCCTGAATAAAAGGTGCTGCCGCTTTCACAATTTATAAATTGCTCACAAAATCTCATAACATAAATAAAACATTTAAAAATGTTCCAATGTAAATGAGTCATGAAATTATACTTCAGTCTTTTTAAAGTTATACCAGAGATGAGTTAAATAATTTAAAACAGAGCTCATAAAGTTTGTGCTTCTGTATTTTTTGTTTGGTCTTGGTGTAGGGAAAAAATATATATATATATATGCATTTTGTAATTTTTTTTTTGGCTCTACCACGTGACATACAGGATCTTAGTTCCCTGACCAGAGTTTGTCCAAACTCATGTCCATTAAGTCAGTGATGCCATCAACTATTTCAGCTTCTGTCGCCCCCTTCTCCTCCTGCCCTGACTATACAGACCTTTGTCAGCAAAGTGATGTCTCTGATTTTTACTACACTGTCTAGGTTTGTCATTTTTTTGCCTCCTTTTATAGCTCATGGGGTTCTCATGGCTATTATACTGGAGTGGTTCGCCATTTCCTCCTCCAGTGGATCATGTTTTGTCAGAACTCTCCACTAACCCGTCCGTCTTGGGTGGCCCTAAACAGCACGGTTCATAGTTTCATTGAGTTATGCAAGCCTCTTCACCATGACAAGGCAGTGATCCATGAAGGGATCCCATGATAGTAAGGTTATACTCAAAATCCTCCAGGCTGGGGCTTTATCATTATGTGAACCGAGAACTTCCAGATTTTCAAGCTTGGTTTAGAAAAAGCAGAGGAACCAGAGATCAGATTGCCAACATTCGCTGGACCAGAGAAAAAGCAAGGGAATTTCCGAAAAAAACATCTACCCCTATTTCATTGTCTACACTAAAGCCTTTGACTGTGTGGATCATAACAAACTGGAAAACACTTAAAGAGATACCAGACCATCTTACTTGTCTCCTGAGAAACCTGTATGAGGGTCAAGAAGCAACAGTTAGAACCCTGTATGGAACAACTGACTGATTCAGGATTGAGAATGGAGAAATATCAACAACCTCAGATGTGTGGATGATACTACTCTAATGGAAGAAAGTGAAGAGGAACTAAACAGCCTTTTGATGAGGGTGAAGGAAGAGAGTGAAAAAAAACAGCTTAAAATTCAGTATTAAATAAAAAAAGTAAGATGATGGCATCTAGTCCCATCACTTGATGACAAATAGAAGGGGGAAATGTGGAAGCAGTGACAGATTTCCTCTTCTTGGGCTCTTAAATCACTGTGGATGGTGACTGCAGCCATGTAATTAGAAGGTGATTGCTTCTTGACAGGAAAGTGTGACAACCTAGACAAAAAAAAAAAAGAAAAAGCAAAGACATCACTTTGCCAAAGAATTGATGCTTTTGAACTGTGGTGCTAGAGAAGACTCTTGAGAGTCCGTTGGAAAACAAGGAGATCAAGCCAGTCAGTCTTAAAGGAAATCAACCCTGAATATTCTATGAAAGGACTGGTGTTGAAGCTAAAGCTCCAATATTTTGGCTACCTGATGCAAAGAACTCACTTATTGGAAAAGACCCTAATGCTGGGAAAGATTGAAGGCAGAAGGAGAAGAGGACAACAGAGCATAAGATATTTGGATGGCATCACTGATTCAATGGACATGAACTTGGGCAAACTCTGGAAAACGGTAAGGACAGAGAAGTCTGGTGTGCTGCAGTCAATGGGGTCACAAAGAGTCAGACAAGACTTGGCAACTGAACAACAAGAACAAGGTTTGTCATAGCTTGTCTTCCAAGGAGCAAGTATTTTTTAAAAATCTGTGGCTGGAGTCACTGTCTGCAGTGATTTTGGAGTCCAAGAAAATAAGATCTGTCACTGCTTCTAGTTGTTCCCCTTCTATTTGCCATTAAGTCATGGGACTGGTTTCTATAATCTTAGTTTTTTGAATGTTGAGTTTTAACCCACCTATTTCACTCTCTCTTTTCACCCTCGTCTAGAGGCTTTTAAGTTTCTTTTCACTTTCGGCCATTTAGGATAGTATCAACTGCATATCTGAGGTTGTTGACATTTCTCCTGGCAATATTGATTCCATCTTGTGATTGATCCAGCCTGGTGTTTCACATGATGTACTCTGTATATAAGTTAAACAGGGTGACGATGTATAGCCTTGTCGTTCTCCTTGTCGTACATGTGTATACAATAGTTAAATAAGAAATAACGTGAACCAACACTGACAATTGGGGTCTACTAGATTGTTTTTAAGCAAATTTCAGAGATAACCCATATAAAGTACTTAGCAAGTAATCTGACATACAGCAGAGTCATTTATTAACATTATTGGCTATTATTTTTATATGTAAGATGAAACAGTTATTTGCATAAAGGTTTTCAACACTTTGTTGAATTATTTGAAACCAGAAATGAAAATAGCAATAGAATGTGTAACAAGTACAATAATTGTTTTGGTTAAATTGCATGAGGGAATTTGGTCCATGGTGCATTGATCAGTATGTGCTGCTTTGTTTGCCATGAAATGGAGATAACATGTTTCCTTTCCTTTATGTCGATAGATGAGACTGAAGATTTGTCCAAGTTTTCTTTAAATGCATTGCTTTCTTTTTACCTCCTCCTGAGCTGGCGATTATACAGTGGAGTAACAAATAGATTCAAGGGATTAGATCTGTTAGAGTGCCTGAAGACCTATGGACAGAGGTTCCTGACACTGTACAGGAGACAGGGATCAAGACCATCTCCCAGGAAAGGAAATGCAAAAAGGCAAAGTGGTTGTCTGAGCAGGCCTTACAAATAGCTGTGAATAGAAGACAAGTGAAAGGCAAGGGAGAAAAGGAAAGATATACCCATTTGAATGCAGAGTTCCAAAGAATAGCAAGGAGAGATTTAAAAAAAGCCTTCCTCAGTGATCAATGCAAATAAATAGAGAAAAATAATAGAATGGGAAAGACTAGAGATCTCTTCAAGAAAATTAGAGATACCAAGGGAACATTTCATGCAAAGATGGGCTCGATAAAGGACAGAAATGGTATGGACCTAACAGAAACAGAAGATATTAAGAAGAGGCGGCAAGAATACACAGAAGAACTATACAGAAAAGATCTTCACGACCCAGATAATCATGATGGTGTGATCACTCACCTAGAGCCAGGCATCCTGGAATGCGAAATCAAGTGGACCTTAGGAAGCATTACTACTAACAAAGCTAGTGGAGATAATGGGATTCCAGTTAAGCTATTGCAAATCCTAAAAGATGATGCTGTGAAAGTGCTGCACTCAATATGCCAGCAAATTTGAAAAACTCAGCAGTGGCCATAGGACTGGGAAAGGTCAGTTTTCATTCCAATCCCAAAGAAAGGCAATGCCAAAGAATGTTCAAACTACCACACAGTTGCACTCATCTCACATGCTAGTAAAGTAATACTCAAAATTATCCAAGCCAGGCTTCAACAATAGGTGAATGGTGAACTTCCAGATGTTATAACTGGATTTAGAAAAGGCAGAGGAAACAGAGATCAAATTGCCGATATCCACTGGATCATCGAAAAAGAAAGAGAGTTCCAGAAAAACATATATTTCTGCTTTATTGACTGTGCCAAAGCCTTTGACTGTGTGGACCACAACAAACTCTGGAAAATTCTTAAAGAGATGGGAATACCAAGCCACCTGACCTGTCTCTTGAGAAACCTGTATGCAGGTCAGGAAGCCACAGTTAGAACTGGACATGAAACAACAGACTGGATCCAAATAGGGAAAGGAGTATGTCAAAACTGTATATTGTCCCCCTACTTATTTAACTTATACTCAGAGTACATCATGAGAAACACTGGTCTGGAGGAAGCACAAGCTGGAATCAAGATTGCCAGGAGAAATACCAGTAACCTCAGATATGCAGATGACACGACCCTTATGGCAGAAAGTGAAGAAATAAGGAGCCTCTTGATGAAAGTGAAAGAGGAGAGTGAAAAAGTTGGTTTAGAGCTCAACATTCAGACAACTAAGATCATGGCATCTGGTCCCATCACTTCATGACAAATAGGTGTGGAAACTGTGGAAACAGTGACAGACTTTATTTTTGGGGCTCCAAAATCAATTCAGATGGTGACTGCAGCTATGAAATTAAAAGACACTTGCTCCTTGGTAGAAAAGTTATGACCAACCTAGGCAGTATATTAAAAAGCAGAGACATTACTTTGTCACAAAGATTCATCTAGTCAAAGCTATGGTTTTTCCAGTAGTCATGTGTGGATGTGAGAGTCAGATGATAAAAGAAGCTGAGTGCCAAAGAATTGATGCTTTTGAACTGTGGTGTTGGAGAAGACTCTAGAGGGTCCCTCGGACTGCAGGGATATCCAACCATTCCATCCTAAAGGAAATCAGTCCTGAATATTTATTGGAAGGCCTGATGCTGAAGGTAAAACTCCAATACTTTGGCCACCTCATGCGAAGAGTTGACTCACTGCAAAAGACCTTCATGCTGCGAAAGACTGACAGAAGGAGGAGAAGGGGATGATAGAGGATGAGATGGTTGGATGGCATCGTCGACTCACTGCACATGAGTCTGAGTCAACCCCAGGAGTTGGTGATGGACAGGGAGGCCTGGCGTGCTGCAGTCCATGGGGTTGCAAAGAGTCAGACATGACTGAACGTCTGAACTGAACTGACTAAACTGAGCTGACTGCTTTCCTTGTTCTTCTGGGCCCTGTGAACTTATCTTTCCAGCCCAGTTCCTCATGAGCTGGTGTGTGCTAAGTTGTTTCAGTCATGTCCTACCTTTTACGACTCCATGGACTGTAGCCCACCAGGCTTCTCTGTCCACAGGCTTCTCCAGGCAAAAATACTGAAGTGGGTTGCCATACCTTCCTCCAGGGGATCATTCTCATTCAGGGATAGAACCCATGTTTCCTGTGTCTCCTGCATTGCAGGCAGATTCATTACCACTAGCACCACTCAGGAAGGATGCTGCAATTTATGCAGATGGTGGAGAGAATACATTACTTCATGAGAGAGTTACTTTCTGCCTTTGCTCCAAGTTTTCAACCTAATGGTGTCTGTATTTTCCTTCTGCTTTGATCAATAAAATAACATTAATAGATATACTGATGTTAAACATTCTTATACTCTGGAATTAAATACATTATTCCCACCTTTTTTTTTTTCAGATGCTACTTAATTGCTTATGCTGCTATTTTATTGGGAATTTTTGAAATTATATTCATTAATCAACTTAGTATATGTAACTTTAGATTCCTGGAGTCATTCATTCATTTATTAATTTATGTGTCATTAAACAAATGAATTGAGTATTTAGTCTTAATGGAATTTGTAGTCTGGTCACAGATTCATGGAAGTGTTCTTGAAGAAGTGACATCTAAGTTAACCTCTATGTTCTTGGCTGCTGTATCACAGAGAGTTGATTCTTTTAACTGACTCAAATAAGAGATACAGTTTTATTTTTTCATACACAGCAATGAGGACTGAGGATTATAGGCTTGGTGAGGTATTTATACCAATTTTGACATGTGGCTTCCAAGTTTACATTCAAACTATCAGCCTTTCCTAGCCATCAGGAGGGTGGACAGAGAATCCAGAACAAGTGTCCTTGTGGAGATGCACTGAAAATTGCACATAAGTGTTCTGCTCCCTTCCCCTGGCCTTACTTAGTTGCAGAGGAGATTGGGACATATATTCTATATTGGATAACCAGACATACAGCTAAAATGTGGGTGCTACAAAGTAAAGGAAAAATGGATAAAGGGTGGACATTAGCATCCTCTGCCAAAAGCTCTAAAGGAGTAAGTAGTAATCAATCAGATGAAAGAAGTAAAGAAGGCAAATTAGTGTTTTAGTTGACTTGCAGTCCATTAAAGGATATGGGAAGCAAATGAGATTTTATAATGAGATATTGAAAATTCAGTGAGAGGCATGCACAGAGCATTGACCATTGAAGTCCTACATTGAGGGGCATGCAAGCCAAACTCGGAAGGCAGAATGGGAGGGGCTTCCTATCTAGGTGGAAATCTGAAGAGTGAAGTTAACTACCAAATAATGAGGACCAGGTGTTCAGGGCAGAGGAAGCATGAATTTCCAAGGCCCTGACATGAGAATGAGAATAGAGAGGTTAAGACACTGAAAAAATTTCAATTTGACAGATAGGCACTTTGAGGGCAAGGCATGGCTAGAGATGAGACTCTGAGGAGTAAGCTGGAGGCAGATCATGCTTTATGCCATGCTAAGGGCATTGAACTTTATTCTAGAGGCAAGAGTAAACTATTTAAGAAATCCATGGCTGATTCATATCAATGTATGACAAAACCCACTGGGAAAAAAAATAATAATAATAATAAAAAAAAATTAAAAAAAAAAAAATTAAAAAAAAAATAAAATAAAATAAGCCCCCCCCCCCAAAAAAAAAAAGAGTTTGGGTAAGGAGGTAGGTAAATGCTATTTGTCATTCTAAACCCAGCTTGAATTATAGCTGCCATGCTAATTCCAGGAGCCAAAAGAAAAAGGTGCAAAACATGAAAACTTTCTTCCAAGTCCTTGAGAATAAACCTAATATAAATGTTTCCAATATAATCTAGTGTAGTTTTCATAGCTATGAGCTACTTTATGTAGTTACTGATAATTCAGTTTCTACTATTCTCCTTACTCATTGATTGAACTGGGTAGCGGTTATGTTCTGAGAAACAAACAAAATCAGTCTGTCATTAACACAGAATAGAATTCATCTGTGTTATAAACAGATTGATCATAGAATGGGAAAGAGAAGTAAGAACCAGAAAGAGAGAATCATAGTCATTAAAAATAAAGCAATCAACCATCCGAACAGTGGATGACAGGAATGTGATATGGTGCTTTATGATATGTATTGTCCAAACATTGGCTTGTTAGCTTTATCACTGAAGTAGCCCTGGGCATCTGTTGATTGAGCCTCATGTGTCCGTATCAAGTGGCAAGTCTTTAAGAAATCTCTATTTTATTTTTATGATGAATATAACTTTTTTCCAAATGTATTTGTGCTTCTTTTAATAAAAAGGAAGCTCTTTGTCTCTTTCTCTACTGTTTCTATTAAATATTGTTCCAGAAGGATGTCCTGTACTGTTCCTTTCTCACAATGGAACCGTACATTGCGTTCCTGATGATATGGAAATCCAGATTTGAGAAATACTGATCTGGTCAATGCCTGGAATGAAAGAGGACTGAGAGATCATCAAAATTCATGAATGAGCAGGGGGAAACTCCTAAAATGTCACTCTATTGGTTTAAAGTGAGAAACAGAATAGTTACACCTGGTGGAAATGTTCTGTCAGCATAATAAGCTTATGTTGCTCTTTGGTTAAGCCAAATCATTGCCAGATGTCCTTTATTGATTTACCAACAGAAATGACTGTAACCCAGACTAGAAATAGTCCTGTTGGCATGATCAGCATTTTCTCTGCTCACAGATAGGCTTATGTGGGACTCAGGAGGTTGCTTGGTGAGCATGGAATCAAGAGATTTAGGTGAATAAAATGTCAGTACATCCTGCTGGGATCATATGATGTTCCTGGCTCACTTCAGATTCAAGTGTTGAATTTTAATTTAACCTTCAAAGTATCATCTTGTATCTTTCATTTTCAAGTCCTTAGGGAGCGTGGTAACCCTCCAGTGTTTATGAAAGTATATGAAAGAGAAATTGCGTTAAGAACAAAAATAGTTTAGATATTACCATGTTAAACTGAAGCAAAAAGACATAGTGTGTTATTTGGGTCCATTTTTTGCACTTCCAGATGCTTTTTTTTTTTTAATCAGCTTTTACTTTTATTTGCACTGGCCAGAGGGGACAGACTGTGGCTCTCAGAGCTGAATCCACTTTGTTTTATTTGCTTTGTGATAACATTTTTAGCTGACATATCACATGAAGGGCTTCCCTGTGGCTCAGTGGTAAGGAATTTGTCTGCCAATTCAGGAGACATGGGTTCAATCCCTGTGTTGGGAGGATCCCCTGGAGGAGTAAATGGCAACTCATTCCAGTATTCTTGCCTGGGAAATCTGATGGACAGAGGAGCCCGGTGAGCTACAGTCCTTGGAATCACAAAAGATTCTTACACGACTTTGAGACTAACAATCACGTGAAAAAATCACATATAAATCTGGATTCTTGGCTGCCGTATTGAAGGAGAGTACAGAGATGGCTGGGCATCTGAACAATTCTTTTAATGAATAGAACTAAAAAGCTAGACAAAATGTGCAAACTTCCTTTGAATATATTGTGATATAGGAAAACAATAAAAATCCCAAAATACTAAAAAAGAAAAAAGGAAATTTTGAAAGATTAGTGCCCAAACTAGATTTTACCTATGGGTTATGTGGCAAGGCTTGTTTCAGTTTTCTGTTGAAGATACATAACCCAGAGTAGAAAGGATATAAAGTCTGCTTTTTGCAGGAGATGGTGAGGTAAATAAGAAACTCCCTTCACAGAGTGGGAATACTAAAGGACAGCATCAAATTATCATTAAACTAAATCCAAAAAGAATGAAACTATCTTGTCTTTATTAACTTGGACATGAGTAGAGGAAAAATCAGTGTTTCCCTGTAAAATTTGGGTTGTCCTTCAACAAGTTTTGAAGCCAGAAATCATGCTATCTGTGTGTTCAAACCCCAAAAGAAGAATTTAATGTAGGTTGATCCCAGGAGGATAGTAAACTAAGCAATTGGCAGAAGCAGATTTTCTGGAAATATGAAAATTTACATAAGGCATAAATACTTTCCAAAATATTTTTGAAATATATATCAAAAATAATGTGTTTAAGGTAAAAAATAATTAATATATACTGTAAGTGAGAGCCAGTAAACAAAGCATAAGAGAATTATATTTTTTAAAGCTACAGAGAATGGGATTATCAGACATAAGTAAAAAAAATAATTTTATGTAATATATTTTAAGAATTAAGAAAGACTTAAAATGTTAGCAATGAAAAAGATATTAAAAATGACACAATTTAAAATGACCTAAATAGGACTTCTAGAAGTTAAAATTATCTGTGGCTGTGTGTGTAATGATTTAAATTAAAAATTCTTTGAGGTGAGTTGACATATACTTCCCAAAGGAAGAATTAAATTGTTTCAGATGAACCCTCCCAACAAGAATAACTAAAAAATTAAAAGCACTAGAAAAATACTAAATGAGCAAGCTCTTGAGGGTCAAGATTTGGAAGGGGGAAATCCAAACTATCTGTGACTATCTGCCAATTACAAAGCAATGAATAAGGCAACTAGGAGGTGAGGAGAGTTTTTGGTAGTTTCACTAGTCTAGGGGGAAAGAAATTGAAGTTCAGGAACAAATGGTCTGGAAGGCACCTGTTCCAGTTACTACTGCTGCATACAAATAACCCCAGGTGTAGTGTTGTATAACAACTTTTATTATGCTGGAGATTCTGTGGTTCATGAATTCTTTGAGGTGACAGCAGAGTGCCTTATCTTTGCTCCATAGTGTTTGAAGCTTCAGCTGGGAAGATTCAAAGGCAGGGGTCGTGTGATGTCTGGGGACTGGAATAGTCTGGAGGATGAGGAGCCTTCATATATATGTATAAGACTTGATGCTGGCTGTCAGCTGCAACCTCTGCTAAGGATACCAAACACAAGATGTGACCTTGTATCTCCAAACTTTCTAGTTTGGGCTTCCTCTTAGTATTGTGACTGGGATTCAAGAATGAGAATCTCAAAGAGAAAAAGGCACAAGTCCAAGGCCTTTCTGTGACCTATAGTCAGAAATCACATGCTAGGATTTCTCTTCTAATATATTGATAAGGTTGTCACAGAGGCATGTTCAGGATCAAGATAAATGGACATAGATTGTTAGGGCCATTTTTGGAAATTATCATCTGCCACAACCTCCCACATTTTTATCTGGGACCCTGGAATGCATGGAATATGGGGGTCAGATTTTGCAAAGAAAGAAGTATGTGTTTGTTGCTCAGTCATGTCTGACTCTGCAACCCTGTGGACTGTGGCCCACCAGGCTGCTCCGTCCATGGGATTTCCCAGGCAAGAATACTGGAGTGGGGTGCCATTCCCTTCTCCAGGAGATCTTCCCGACCCAGGGATCAAACCCAGGTCTCCTGTATTGCAGGCAGGCTCTGTACTGTCTGAGCCCCCAGGGAAGCTTCCCAAAAGCCTACTTTCAAATCAGCTCAGTCTCTTACTAGATTAAGATGATATCTCTCTACCATAATGTTCTGCTCACAACCAAGCTAATTTCTCTCTGGGAGAAGATATCATCATCTGTAACCTCTTATTTATTCTACAGTGTATAAGAATATAGTGTATAGTACACAGTATATGTGACATAAATTGTAATATTAAATTAATAATAAGACATTAAAAATATTGAATGAAACAAAGAGAAAAATATAACAAAAAAGTAATCCACCAAAGATGCAAATATTAGAGTTATCAAACAAGGATATTAAAGTTCTGTAAGTTAATATGTTCAGGAAATTAAATGTCAAATGAAGATTTATAGCAGAGGCAGGGAGCTATAAAAAGAATGAATAGAAATTCTATAATTGAAAGTTAAAATAACTGAAATGAATTCAATAGCTTTAGTTAATAGCTTTAGTTGCCAGTGGTTAGGCAAACCTGAAGAATTTGTGAAGTGAAATATGTCAGAGTTAATATCCAGAATAAAATATACAGAAAAGAGAGGTTGAAAAACATAAAGGTTGACATGCAAGAATTTTCCAAGACTGATGAAATACATGACTACACAAATTCAAAAGTTCCATGCCCTTCAAGAAAACTGCATGTGGTTATTTCATAAGAAAGCTTCAAAACTGAAAGGTAAATCTTAAATCTAAGAGAAAAAAAGACATGTCAATTTAAGAGACAACTGACTTTTAGCTAGTGACAAAGAGGTCAAATAAGAGACAATTGACTTTTAGCTAGACAAAGATTGCCAAAGAATAAACTAGTTAGAGTACTGAAATTGCTATCCTATAATTTTTATCCTAGCTGGATAGTATTCATAAACAAAGTTGAAATAAATAGACTTTCATGTAAACAAAAATTGAAATTTATTACCAGTAGGTCCACATTTGAAGAATATACTTGAGTGATCTTCATGCAATAAAATGATCTTGAATGGAAACATAGAGATAAAGAATGTGGAACAAAGAGTAAATATGTAGGTAAATTCAAATGAATGTTGACTATGTAAAACTATAATGTTTTTTGAGGTGAAATTTGAAAATAATTAAATGTATGACTCATAAACACACACATATACGCACACACACATGCTTGAGGGTAGAATCATCAGTAAATAAAAGTTAACTAATCTAAAATTGTTGCATTGTCCAGATTTTGGTAAAAGTAGCGATCTGTCCTATCTTCCCTTCCTTTATTTTATATTATTTACCTATTTTTAGTCAACTACTCCTATGTTAGCTTGTTAGTTGTATGTTATTTCACAACTCTCTTAGAGTGTACCATGCAGATGATCACATGTAGTCTACTACATAGAGCGGTATTAAGATATATATTGGTGATGGTAAAACATTAGTAATTTAATATAAACAGACTAAGTACTCCAATTAAAAGACAAAGATTTTCCAGCTGGATTTAAAAAATGCCTGTAAAATATCTATGAGATATGTTTTTAATTATAAAGATAAAGAATGTTTGGACATTAACTGATAGAAAAACTTCCCTTGCTATCCCCTGATATGAACCTTTTATTAATTCAAGGAAGGAATGAAATCAGAGTGAAAACATTTAGGCTGTACTTTGTAGGAGTAGGGGGAAACAAAGAAATGAGTGGTGAAGAAGCAGGTGAGGATTTTTCTCTTTAAATTGGGAGGAATTAGATTAGTTTTTAAATAAAATATTCTATTGTGGAATTTTTCTAATATACAGAAAAGTTGAAAGAATGTGGCAGTTCAGTGTTTATGGCCCTGCCACCTTGGTTCTCTGCATTTTGCTGCAGTTGCTTTGTTGCGTGTCTATTCATTTATTCATTCATCGTTTCATCTGCTTTTTAAAAATTAATTTTAAATTAAGCTGCCAACATCAGTGAACACACAGTGTTTTTACACAAATGAGGATAGTTTGGAAGAGAGAAAAAAAAACTGAGGATTCCAAGAGAGTGATATAATTGCAGGGACAATGTCTTTGAATACTCAATAAGAGTTGGGGTCAAGTGAGGAAACAAAGCTGTTTACCGGCCATCGGAAACATGGGAACTTTATCAGGAAGGTAGTTCCAGGGAGGAAATCAGAGTACTGGGTCAAGTGGTAGGTAGAGGTGATGGTGGGGTATGTACAACTTCTCATTGCTTGTGGTTTTGTTAGAAATACTAAACAAGAGGTAAGGAGGTTATCAGGTGAGAATGAAGTAGGAGAGGACAGAATTGTATTGAGGAAGAGATGATGAAGTAATCATTGGGATGATTTGGGGCATCCATAAGGGCCTATTTGAGGTCTGTGGTTATGAGTATTTTCCAGTGGGATCAATGTGGAGACATTAGGAAAAGTTGAAGGTAGTGGGTTTTTTTTTAGATATTATCCTATCATTCATATAAAGTTTTCACATACCAATAAAAATAACCTAAACAGTAATAAATTGTAGAGATTATTGAAAGACTGGAGAGGGTTTCTTCTCTCCACTCAGACAACCTCACAGCAACCACAAACTTAATTTTATCTTTTTATAGTTCTGACAAGTTGCCTAGTCTAACTTAGAAATGATACACTTAAAACTTCAATTCTTAAGATTCAGTTTTCAGGAAGACAGTAAGTGGCCATGAGTCAGGCAAGCTATTCATAAAGTTTTCAATGCTAACTAAGGTTTAGAAAGAAAAGAAGTATTTAGACAATGCAACAAAGAAAAACTATATTATGAAAGAAAATATTCAACCATTTAATTTTCTGTTACTGGTTTTTTGGACAGCATTATAATTGCAATAAATGTCCAGCTCTGTGTTTTAGAAGTTATTTTTAACTGAGATAGGGTGAGGCGTGTATTGCACCTTTTTTTGTCAAAACTTAGAATAACTTCATATTCTATAAAGACTAGTATTTAAACCTCATTTCTGTTCTCTTACATTGAGGAATGATTTCACATGTGAATAGAGGATGTCAGAGAAGTAAATTATAAGCCTCAAATCATATCTGGTGGTCCTATGAGTGCTGTATGTTACTGAGGATTTTTTTAGGGAGAGATTCTCTGTTTTTCTGCTGTGTCAATTTAAATCAGTCATTGTTCTGAACTCTGTCATGTTGCCCCATAAAGAACTAAAAGGGATTTTAGCAGAAAGTACTGTTGACAGTACTTGGCTTTCTTAAAACTCATTCTACCTTTAAGAAATAGTGAATTAACAATGGCAGGGAGTCAAGAAAGGAACACATTCTCATTTACTTTGCTGTGAGTTCTATAGTGATTCATGGCAAACTGAAGAAATAAAATGCAAGGCATCTGTTGTTGTTAAAGGAAAATCACCCATTTTATATCCACCTAAAACAGTATCATTGGTAGAATCTCCAAGGCCATATTAAATGATGTCTTACTTCTTTCATAATTTAGGCAAGAACGAAGAAAAGCTTTTTCTACATTGCCTTTTGTTTTTTTTTCAGGAAATACCGCCTTTGAAAAAGCACTACTGGAATTTTAACAACTGCTAAGCTCAGTTCTGATACATTTTGAAGGTTATGGATTCTTTCACACTCACTTACAAGTATTTTGGTTTAGGGAAGAGTTGTCATCTTGACCACACTTTAGTATACTAACCTGAATAATTTGAAATAATTCTACAATCAAGATTAAATCCTTGAAATTGCCTTTTCTGGGGAGAATTTTCTTACATAACATGATTTTGGCAAGTCAGTATAATCTTTGAACTAAGGAAACAGGTTTCAACAGAGCTCAGATTTCTTTTAGGTGAGACAAGCATTCAAGAGAATTTAATTGCTATCTGTTCTAAGCTGTTTTATATATCAGATCATAGATCTAAAATTTGTATATCAGATTATAGATCTAAAATGTATATATCAGATCGTAGACCCATCGTAAAGAGGGTCACAGATGGTTAATTCTAAACTCTTGTTTTACTCAGGAGGAATTGAGGGCTGGAGATGAACCAATTTGCCCAAGGTCACATAGCCAATTGGTTAATTAGTAGTCCCAATTTTAGAGTAGAGGGGATACATCAAAAATATGAGTCTTAACAATTTAAATAGAATTTGGCAAGTTTTGTCTGAAACCTAATTTTAAAAATCTAGACTCACCAAGATGTTAGTCTAATTGGAGTGTGAAAATAGTTTCCCCACAGTTATGCAATTCCCCTCCTGACAAACTTTGTAGAACTAGAGTTTGAAGTCAATCACTGCTACTGTAAACTTCCATGCATTTAACACAGAAACAGTGATGTGTCTCCATTTCTTGTGTATTTTACTCCCACGTTTTCTTCTGGAAACTGCCTGCAGTTCTGACATACTGTCAACACAACCAATCAAGTTCAGGTCCTTGCATTTTCCTGGATATCTAGCATGTATAACTAGAAATTACATCTTTGAATTGCCTTTCAAAAGTGTTGCAAAGAAATAGGATAATTTTCTTGTAACTTGTGTTTGATCACATTGAAGACCTTCTTGTTGGTTTTATGGATATATCTCTTTTTTTGCATAGAGCTATGAGTGCTAGAGGCTTTCCCAGCGGTTCGGTGGTAAAGAATTTGTCTGCAGTGTAGGAGACACAGGGGACATGAGTTCGATCCCTGAGTTAGAAAGATTCCCTGGAGGAGGGAATGGCAACCCACTCCAGTGTTCTTGCCTGGAGAATTCCATGGACAGAGGAGCCTGGCAGGCTACAGTCCCTAAGGTTACAATGAGTCGGATACGACTGAAAAGACCGGGCATACACAAGAGTGCTAGACGGTGTGCACGCACATCTCTTCCTCCTTGAAATCATCTGAAATCTTGTGAATAATCAGCCATTCCTTTGTGAACAAGCCCTTTCAATCTTCCAGAGAATGCTTCTTAAAACAAATTCACACCTTGCTTTGGTGTACTAATTTGCAAGTTATAAATCATTTCCACATGGTATTTCAGTTGAAACTCACCAGATTTTCTCTTCATTCAGTGGTGCATCAAGAGGATGGAGGTTAGAATACCCCAGTGACCAGCAAGAAGGGAATATAATCTAGAGAATTTTTTAAAAAATGATAAAACCTTACAAAGTTAGTCGACTTTTTATTATTACCATGTTATATCAACTCTCAACAGTGCTAATATATTCATTCTCAGGACACTTTTTTCTTTTGGTGGAAGTTCTAAAAAGATTCTGTGGTTGCTGTTGAGTTACAATAATGTATATGTTAACTTTAATTAGTTTCTTTTATATTTTAGGCATAATGTATCATATAGGACCCTAGAGTAGGAAATGGCAACCCACTCCAGTATTCTGGCCTGGACAATCCCATGGACAGAGGAGCCTGGCAGACTACAGTCCATGGGGTTGCAAAGAGTCAGACATGACTGAGCAACTGAACATGCTCACATCATATAGGAGCTAATTTGGATAACTCCCAACTCTACACTTGGTTTGTAGGCTGTGTGTTCAACTCAAGAGTAATTCTTGAGTTCATATCAGTTTGGAATTATTCAAGTTCTCTTAGGATGTAGTTGGTGTCTTTAGAATCTGTGGTACTATACATTCTTACATTTAAACAGTAATCTGAAGTATAGTGATAAATAAGATGCAAAAACAAAGTTTCAATTACTTCGGTAATTACATTGTGTGTTATCGTTTTGAGTTTCATTTCTGTTTAAAATCTTAAATAGCAACATGAAGTTTCAGCTGCAAGATCTAGTACTTCCATTGCGTAAAAGTGAATGTTTAAATGATCATAAATGAAAAATAATTGTTTGGTACAGAGATGGTGTCCTTTTCATGGGTCAAACTAAATTTACCCCTTTTTGGAAGAGTGATGTTTGAGTAATTCACTCCTGGTATATTAATAGGGGTTGTTTTATAGTTTTCTAAGGACATGGTTCTTTTGGAATGAGGTAGGAAATAAGAAGCAAAGAGCAAGATATTAAAGGAGATGTGTGTGCATGTGTGCGCATGTGTGTGCATGTGTGTACGTCTGTGTGCATGCATTGTGTGTATATGGTCTTGAGATAAATGTAGCTTATTTTATACTTTGGTCCTGATAAACATAATCTCTTTTTTGAAGAAAGCAACTGAGAACATACTGGCTAAAAAGACTTCCCTGAGGATATTTTTCTCAGCAATGCTGTGTAAAGGGCAATTTTCCAGTAGACTGTCAGATTTGTGAGTGCACATTTGTGAAAATTTATCAAAAATTGGTAGAAAATATTGAATTCTATTTGATCTTCCTGTGTGAATAAATTGAGTACTGGATAGAATTTTAAGTGAACAGATACATTTTCTGTACTCATTTGACTGTAGTTTGTCTCTGTACTTTAAATAAAATTCCTGCTGAAAAATGTATTGTTAGCTATATATTGCTGTTATTGTTTAGTTGCTAAGTCATATCCAACTCTTCGTGACCCCACGAACGGCAGCCCCCCAGGCTCGTCTCTTCATGGGATTTCCCAGGCAAGAAAACTGGCACGGGTTGCCATTTCCTTCTCCAGGAGATATTCCTGACCCCGGGATCAAATCCATGTCTGTTGCATTGGCAGGCAGATTCTTTACAAATGAGCCACTGGGAAGCCCTAATTGTATATGCTAGCATACGGAGTATACTAAGAAGTTAGTACACTGTTATCCTAAAAATCCACAAAAACCACCTTTCAAATATACCTGTAGGACATAGTGATGAGGTAACATTTATAAGTTTTTCTGATTAAAATCATAATAAATAATGAATAAAATTCATAAATTTTAGCCAGAAACTTGATATACTTGAGGATTAATGAGATTTGCTGTTTCCTTGTCTATGACCTTGGGTTAGTTACTTCACTTTTCTGTTCCTGTTGCCTCATTTGTAGGATGAGAATAATAAAAGCACATATGTTATTGTGCTTTTTTATTCTAAGAAATAAAATAGTAGATAGGTAGATGGGCTTCCCTGGTGGCTCAGACTGTAAAGAATCTGCCTACAATGCAGGAGACCCAGGTTTGATCCCTAGGTCGGGAAGATACCCTGGATAACAGAATGGATTAAAAAGACAAATAGTAGGGACTCAATAAATATTAGCTTATAGTTGTAAACAATATTATATTGAAATATATGGTTCATCAAGACCAAACATCTGTATACAAAAAAATCTATACAATAATTCACATTGGTAGCATACTAGTGTTTTTTACTTATTTTTTCATTTTTACAATTGCTTATTAAGATAACAGATTTATAAATTGAAAGACTCAGAGGCACATAGTTTAAAAGGCCAGTACCATAATGCTGGGAAAGATTGAGGGCGGGAGAAGAGGGAGGCAACAGAGGATCAGATGGTTGGATGGTGTAACTGACTCAATGTACATGAGTTTGAACAAACCCTGGGAGATGGTGAGGAACAGGGAAGCCTGGCTTGCTGCATCCATGTGGTTGCAAAGAGTCGGACATGACGTGGTAACTAAACAACAGCAACAACCAACCATGGGGATAATGAAGTCAGCACAGTTAAAACACATACAGGATCTTTTTTTGTAAGTTATACCTCCTCCATAGCAATCATCATTCAAAAAAAAAAAAGCAGTTGCTTCAATGAAAAATAATTCTTTCCACCTACCAAGCCTAGGAAAACCCTAGTGATATTTCCATACTGAGCCAGCTTTGTAAAATGCCTTTTTATTCAGATGTATTCAGTGATCAAATTATGTCTGTTTGCAGTGGTAAGAAGGAATATCGCTAGCATGGATTTCAGTGTATCTATCTGGTTATATATGTAGCATCTGTGCAATAATTATCATGGTGTTATAAGTAGTATTTTACTTATCATAAACATTTTGAAATTGTCACAGTAAGAATTATAATTTGTATTCCCTGTTGCCTACAGGACTAGTAAGATATAACTTCATGACACTTCTGATGCTGATACATTCTGTTCAGCCACAAACATAGCCCAAGAGGGAGAGAGGGAAAGGGCTTATAAGACAGTGGGGCTGCCAGGGGAGCAGATGTCAGTATCAGGAGAGAGACAGCTGTCTCCAGTCCCTTCCTGCACAGGACCAACAATGGGGGCTTCACCTGAACTGCTGCAAATAAGGGGCCTATGGACAATCTTGCTGTGTGCCCTCCTTAGGATGGAAAATAAGGGTAGACGGATTGAGATGTTACAAAAATGAATAAAAGGTGGCAAGGGCCGTGAAACCTCATGGTAACGTATTAAGGCCACCTTCTGTCCACAGCTTCCTGTGTTTGTCATCCCCTTTGTCTACTGCCACCTCCTTGGGAATTGGGGGAACCGAGGTGGTAGGGGAGGGTTAGGCTGTGATAGGGAGAAGGCAGTCCTCCTCCTTATCTGTCATTGGCAAGGCGTCCAACTCATCAGTCCTGCACCTTCAATCATCCAGTTGATAATGTATTGGTGTCATGTGACAAACCTCACTCTGTCTCCGTATCTATATATCTTTATCTATACCTATATATATATATATATATACACATATATGTGTGTATATACCTGTATATATATGTATATATGCATACGTAACTATGATATCAAAGCAATGGTTTTTCCAGAAATCATGTACAGATACGAGAGTTGGACCATAAGGAAGACTGAGCACCAAATAATTGATGCTTTCAAATTGTGGTGCTGGAAAGACTCTTGAGATTCCCTTGGACAGCAAGGAGATCAAACCAGTCAATCCGAAAGGAAATCAACCTTGAATATTCATTGGAAGGACTGTTGCTCAAGCTGAAGCTCCATTACTTTGGCCACCTGATGGAAAGAGCCGACTCATTGGGAAAGACCCTGATGTTGGGGAAGATTGAAGACAGAAGGAGAAGAGGGTGGCAGAGGATGAGATGATGAGATAGCATCACCGATTCAATGGATGTGAATTTGAGCAAACTCCAGGAGATAGTGAAGACAGAGGAGTTTAGCGTGCTACAGTCCAACGGGGCTGCAAAGAGTAGACCTGACATAGGAACTGAACAAAAACAACACACCTATATGTGTAATTCTAGATGTTTTGTGTATCTGTAGACTCGAGCTCTGAAGATAAATTTGTTTTCTAATCTTTCTTTCAATTTTTCAAATCAGATTGATTCTGCTGGACACAGTTTTTGGGGGGTCAGCAAGTCATTAAAGTTCTTGATGAAAAATAAAACATAGATTCTCACTTTTAGTCCGCAGAGTCTGTAAGGTTAGATTTCTTTCTGCCTGATACCAGCACTAATGATTGATATATTTTATTGATAGCTCATTATGTTTTAAGCACTGAGTTCCATTAGTGTGAGCGTATTATGTTCTTATGAAATAGTGTCATTTGCATCTCCAAGATGAGAGTATTGTCTTAGAGAACACTGGCCACTCGCCCCGAGTCACACAGAGCTCAAGCAGGTTTGGTGTCAGGGCCTATTTTCTTAATTGTTGTGCCATACTGCTGCATCCAAATAGCTATTTGTTCATCCAAACTTGTCTGTACAGAAAGCCCTCCAAACCCCACTGACTTGGCTAACCTAGCTCAGCTTGCCATCCTAATGTTCTTCAGATCCCTCCTTCAGTCTTTTGATGAATTTGTAGGAGAGAAAGTGGTCTCCCCTTCCTACTCCTCCGCCATCTTGGCTCCTCCCCTTCCAGATCCCTCCTTCAGTCATTTGTTGTTGTTTAGTCTCTCAGCTGTGTCCTACTCTGCAACACTATGGACTGTAACATACCTGACTCCTTTGTCCATGGGATTTCCCAGGTAAGAATACTGGAGTGAGTTGCCATTTCCTGTTCCAGGGGATCTTCCCCACCCAGTGATCGAACCCACATCTCCTGCATTGGAGATGTGCCACCTGGGAAGCCCTTCAGTCATTTAGTCAATCAGTACTTACTGAGCAGCAACTTAATGCCTTGGCCCAGGAGATATACTGGATAGCAGTTCAGACCAGCTTGTCCTGGGTCTAAGACTAAGCACCGTGTCGCCAGTCCTGTGATGTAAAGCCCTAGTGTGTCACAGGGCATTTGGAAGAGGGGGTCAAGCTCAGACATGAGGGATCCAGGAAGACCTCTCAGAGAAATTGAGAAGTGTAAGGTAAGCAGAAATTACTTTGTTAAAGAAGGATGTGGTGAGAGTATTGCAAGAAAAGGAACAAGTACAATGCCTTTGATGCCCAAAAGACCATAGCTTGCATGGAGTCCTGCAAGTATTTTAATCTATAGACTCATAGACTATTGACTTAGGGAGCTGGAGGCTGTAGAGGTATGCAGGTGGGCAAACTATGACTGTGGAGCACTGTCTGTTTTTGTATAGAAAGAAAGATAATGCTAAGTCGTGTCGGACTCTTGTAGTCCCATGAACTGTAGCTTGCCTGGCTCCTCTGTCCTTGATATTCTCCAGGCAGGAATACTGGAGTGAGTTGCCCTTTTCTTCTCTAGGGGAACTTCCCGATCCAGGAATTGAACCCAGGTCTCCCGCATTATAGGCAGATACTTTACCGCCTGAGCTACTTGGGAAGCCCCATAGTTCCTCTGTTTTTATATTTTTGAATTGTTAAAAAAAACATTTAAGACGAACAACTATACTCTGTGACATATGACAGTTATATGAAATTCACATTTTGGTGTCCATAAATAGAGTTTTATTAGAACACAGCCATATTCTTATTTTCAGCACTTTGCTTAAGGCTCGATCATGCTGTAACAGCAGAGCTGAGTAGTTGCATATGGAAGAAAATATGGTCTACAGAGCATGAAATACTTACTACCTGGCATTTGTAGAAAAGTTTTCTGACACCTTCTGTAAAGGATGATAGGGTAAATGAGTAATGAAAGGTTGGTATGGAGTCAGATCAAGAAGATTCCTGTAGTTCACATCAAGAGATTTCCATTTTTATTCTGAAAGACATTTGGAACATCCGAGTATAAGTACCTCAGATTTTCTTAACTTGAGTCTTAAATTTGCTTCCTTTCACATTTTCTTGCCTTAGCTTTCTGGGGAAGCAGTTTTATCAAGAGTACTTCTGTTATCTCTTGGACTGTTTCAGAAGTTTTGTTAGTAGTCTAATTATAGCGTTCATAGATTGCCTCTTTCATAATATAGGACTTGTCTGAAATGAGTGGCTTCTCATTTGAAAGTGGGGCAAGGAGTCAGTGTTATCCATTTTGTTTATCTATTTATGGGCCAATGCAGCCTGGCTTGTGGAATTGAATTCAGTCCGAAGCAGTTGTGAGTCCTAACCCTGGACCACCAGGGAATTCCCATGTTACTCATTTTGGACCCTCACTTTACATCTGCTTCTGAGTCAAATTATTAACTGAGTTGTGACATTAAATTTTGTTGTTGTTGTCTAATCACTAGATTGTGTCTGATCCTGTTGCGACCCTGGTGGGATTTTCTGGGCAAGATTACTGGAGTGGGTTGCCATACCCTCCTCCAGGGGATCTTCCCAACCCAGGGATCAAACCCACATCTCCAAGTCTACTGCATTACAAGCAGATTCTTTACCACTGAGCTGCCAGGGCAGCCCAATAGTTTAGTAAGTCCTAAAGAAATGGACTCCTCTTTGTGTTCCCAAGCCTGGTGCACATGCACACACACACACACAGCAGAGGTCAGTAGGTATCACTGGTCAAGTGGTTACCTTTAAAGGGAATATTCCATTCAGAGGAAGCTTTGGTGAAATAAAAGCAGGGAAATAGACTGCGAACAGCTGTGACCAGGCATCTAGATTCAAAACATTGAAGAGAAATCTGGAGAGCTTGTTATAGCTCTGTGGGACAATTCATCTTTCTACAACTGAGCAGAGAGGCTATTTTCTGCTACATTTGACAGGTGAGTGAGTTCTAATCTGCATGTCTATTTTGAAACATTGCATACCCAAGGATCAGGTTGAAAACACTAAAAGGCAGTTGTTCAAAAACTATTATCAGCGTAATGGATTATTGGTTGTTTTCATAACTGGAATAAGGGAATTGCAATGAGTTAACAGGGTTGTTAACATTTCTGATTTTTGCCTTATTGCTTACTTTTGGAAACAGAAATCCTTCTTCTTAATATCGACTCATTTGCTTTGGGTCATCATAGAATAGAGAGAAATTTAATGTGGTTACTGGTGTTAGCATTTCCTTTTTTTTTTAACTGTTAAAATTTTAAATTGAATTCTCCTTTCAGAATTTTTTGTTTATTGCCTACCAATGAGGTACATCAGACAATGTTGCTGTTTTATGTTAATCTTTAATTCTTGTTCTTCAGAATTATTAAACACAGGGATAACTTTGAACTGAATATTTATATTGATTTTCAACTGGGCTATGTTTTTAATTTAGAACTTACTTTTAAGTGTTAGTAAACATTTAAAAATTTTTTCAGTAAAATCTCTCATATTCTCGTGACAAAAAGAAAATCAATGATTAAATCTTTTAATATTTTAGAGAAGGTGTTTTATAGAATAGTGAATGAATAAATATGTGTATACCTGGTAATGATTACATTGTATATTTGCATACATAACTTTGTTTTAAAATTAGTAAGTCATCATCTTTAGGTCACATTTTAATTAAGTTCATAATTAATAGAAAGTTTATATATGTACTTGGTAAAGTAAGTTATGTATATATGCACACAAATATTTATATAGGAATATACATACATATACACACATATAGATAGTGTTCATCATTGTACCCTTAGCATCAGACAGCTCTTATGTAATAGGAATCTTTTCAATATTTGTCACACAAATGAAAAACAATTCTTAACTGGAGATGTATAACCCTTATTGGATCTGTCTTTAAAAAGTTCACTGCCTGATATATGTTATTTGTATGAATTAATAGCATTTTCTTAATGCCAGAAACATATGACTGCTTTTCTTACTGTATTGTGACTTTAGCAGAGGAATCCTTTCCATGGATTAAAGAAAGAATATTTTGACTCCACTGTCTACCATTGTGTGACTAATGTTTAACACTGGTGCATGAATTCAGCTTGATTTTTCAAATCTCAGTTTCTAGTGGTAAATATCTTGGAGTAAATGAAAAGCAGGCATCTGGCATGTGCTTTGAGTGGATTCATTTGTGGTTCTTTAAAATCAGAAGATCATAGAAATTAAAGGATTTTCAACAATTCTCTCTCCAACCCTTTAAAGCAGAGCCCTGCACTTTGTTTATGTTATTTGTCTAGACAATGGATGATACTTCTTTAGAAAAGAAGAGTCTTGTGCTCAAAACTGTGGAAAACATCTAGTCTAGACCAGTGGTTTTTAACCTGAGATGGTCTTAGTGCCCTCTTGGTGAGGGTAGGAGGGAACATTTGTCAATGTCTAGAGACAGTTTTTAATTTAATTTTTATTTTATATTAGAAGTGGGCAGTAGAGGAGGAGATGGTTAAATAGCATCTTTGACTCAATGGACATGAATTTGAGCAAACTCTGGAAGATAGTGGAGGTCAGAGGAGCCTGGCATGATCTAGTCCATGGGATTGCAAGGAGTCAGACACAACTTAGCAACTGAACAACAACATGGGTGATTTACAGCATTGTGTTAGTTTCAGGCGTACAGCTGAGTGATTCAGTTATACATACATATATATCCATTCTTTTTCAAATTCTTTCCCCACATATCTTATTACAGAATATTCAGTAGAGTTCCCTGTGCTGTACACTAAGTCCGTGTTGATTATTTTATGTATTTATTGTTCTTCAGTCACTCAATCCTGTCCAGCTCTTTACGACCCCATGGACTACAGCATGCCAGGCTTCCCTGTCCTTCACTGTCTCCCAGAGCTTGCTCAAACTCATGTCCATTGAGTCATTGATAACATCCAACCATCTCATCCTCTGCTGCCCCCTTCTCTTCCTGCCATCAGTCTTTCCCAGCATCAGAGTCTTTTCCAATGAGTCAGCTCTTCGCATCAGGTGGCAAAAGCATTGGAGCTTCAGCTTCAGCATCAGTCCTTCCAATGAATATACAGGGTTGATTTCCTTTAGGATTGACTGGTTTGATCTTCTTCCTATCCAGCGGGCTCTCAAAAGTCTTCTTTAGCACCACAGTTTGAAGGCATCATATAGTAGTAGTGTATATGTTTTAACTGATATATCTGAGTGAATGCTACAGACATCTAGTGGGTATCACCCAGGAATGTGCTAAACATTCTTCAGGCACTGAACAATCACCTCTCACTCCTCCCCACGAATAGAATGATCTGTTCCACAATGTCAATAATGCCAGGCTTGGGAAACCGTGTTCTGAACCAATCCCTGATTTTACTGATGTGCAAACTGCAGACAAAATGCTGGGAGATTTGTTCAGAGTCACACAGTTTAATTCCTGCTTGAGTCCACATCTTAATATTCTTTATTTTTTTGCCTTTACCCGGGGATCCATATGAAATGGCAATATGGAAAGAAAAAATATCACCAAAATATAAATATAAAAGAATAACATTTTAATAGTACATTGTGTATACTTCATTGCAATAAATATTTCTCTATTATCCAGCATACTATCTGTAACAAAGATTTAAAAGCTAGTAATCCTAGTTTGCGAAGAGCTATCTGGCTGAGAATACTGACTGAGAGATAAAAAGTTATGAATCAATAAGTAGTATAAAAATATTTATAAAGTACTATGTGAATATAGGTGAGGGAGGAAGAAGCCACTAAGTCTGGAGGCAGTTTGGGGAGAAACAGAATAAGCTAAAGAGGTAACATGTAAGAAGGAGACATGTAAGCAGGTTTTCAAGTGAGAAAAATGAGAGAGAGAAGGGCATTCTGGGTAGAAATAACAGTGTGCTGAAAGGCTTGGAGGGGTCAAAGTTCCTTATTGTATTCTGATTAAAAATTAGCAGAAGGAAATCAGTAAATTGTCCACTTAGGGTTATTTAAGGACAAAGGCCCAGAGCAGGTTGGAGAAGAACCAGTGTTTTACCCGCAAAGATTCATGCTTACGTGCCATTATGCTTGAAGTTCCATTGTTAAAAGTCCTCTTCATTTGGCTTAAAAATTGTCCTTTCCCTGCCGTCATCTTTAAAGCAGAAATATGTGTCTAGGGACATTATGTCTCCAAAGGACCTTCAGGGTGCAGAGTATATCTAGCTGCTTCTCTTTATAAAAATAAAACTGACTCACTTGGTAGTAAGAGTTCCAGATGGTTGAGGAGATAGGAGTGGTTATTAGCAGGGACTTGATGAAATAAGGACATTTGAGGTGGTGCGTGTGCACCCAGGTCATAGCATGCCTAGTTCCTTGTTTCAGATAGGTTCTGAGTGGGTGCTCTTATGGTATTTTTTATGAGCAGACGTCTTGTAATTTTGGAGTTGTGTATTCTAATTTTATTATCGTTGTTATTATTACTCCCATGGTAGTTACCTAGACAGACATGAGCACCTTTTACAGTATAATGAGACATGTTGCTTACCTTGTCTGGTCCTTCAGCCACAGAATCCTGCCTGCACAGAATGTCAGGAAATGGCAGCTTGGTGTGAATGTACATTTAACATATGACCCTGGAGGCATTCCCTAATTTGAGCCTTATAAAATGCCAAAAGAATCAGAACTGCCATTAACCCATCTAGGGCATTTTTATAAATCACACAAACGGCTGGAAGGCCGTTTAGAAAGACACTTCCTTCTCCTTGCTCTGGTAACCCATGCCAGGATAACGGGCCATAGCCACTGGCTTGGGAACGGAAAGAACGGTGGATTTCAGACTCACTGTCACCCCTTCTGCCACATTCCTTTGTGGTAACAGGTGATGGAATTCCAGCTGAGCAATTTCAAATCCTACAAGATGAGGCAGACCAAAAACTGTGGTCTGGAACAGACCAAAAACTGTATTATTGTACACAGGGCCTCTGAAGAGGATAAACTAAGAGCCACAATTCATTGCAGATTAGTATAATTACACATTAGTATAATTATACACAGTATAATTACACATACTGAGAGATCGGATCTGTGTATGTCGGTGGGTATATTTGTGTGCATCCACATGTATCTGTAGAGCTGTGTCTACTATGAATGAACCTCTTACCCCACCTCATTATAAAGGTAGATGGCTTAGTTCTGGTAAATTCCTCAAGGTAGATGGCATAGTTCTGGTAAATTCCTCAGTCTGTATACCACCTGTATTGATATACTTTGTTGCTTAAACCAGGCCTTTACGACTTCCGAGAGGAAGTCTTCTGACTCTGCAGCCATATCTGTGTAGTGCCTTTATCAGTTACAAATCTGAGCTTAACCACTGCACTTCTGCTGAGTTCAGTTGCTTAGTCATGTCTGACTCTTTGTGACCCCATGGACTGCAGCATGCCCAACTTCTATGTCCTTCACCATCTTCCAGAACTTGCTCAAACTCATATCCATTGGGTCAATGATGCCATCCAATCATCTCATCCTCTGTCATCCCCTTCTCCTCCTGCCTTCAGTCTTTCCCAGCATCAGGGTCTTTTCCATTGAATCGGCTCTTCTTATCAGGTGGCTAACGTATTGGAGCTTCAGCTTCAGCATCAGTCCTTCCAATGAATATTCAGGGTTGATTTCCTTTAGGATTAACTGGTTGGATCTCCTTGCAGTCCAAGGGACTCTCAAGAGTCTTCTCCAACACCACAGTTCAAAAGCATCATTTCTTCAGTGCTCAGCTTTCTTGGATTACTGTTATATTGAATGATTTGCCTTGGAAACTATCAGAGATCATTGTGTTGTTTTTAAGATTGTACCCATAGTACTGCATTTCAGACTCTTGCTGACTTTGAGGGCTACTTCATTTCTTCTAAGGGATTCTTGCCCACAGTAGTAGATATAATGATCATTTGAATTAAATTTGCCTATTCTGGTCCATTTTCGTTCACTGATACCTAAAATGTTGATGTTCACTCTTGCCTGTTTGACCATTTCCAATTTACCTTGATTCATGGACCTAAGATTCCAGGTTCCTATGCAATATTGTTCTTTATAGCACTGAACTTTACTTTCACCACCAGACACATCCCCAACTTGGTGTCCTTTCCCCTTTGTCTCATCCTTCTCATTTCTTACTGGCCTTAAATCTGTTCTTTTTCTTCAGCATCCTAAGAAGCAAATGATTTATTCACACCTTCAGTTTTTATTTGCATGGTTCTTCGGCACACCAGACCATCCTCTTCCACTGTGGGGAAAGATACATTGTATTCAACTCCTTTGACTGGTAAGAAGTGTTCCAACTTCAGTGTGTTCTAAAGACAGCAGCTTCTCACATCCTTCCATTGACATTGAACTCCAGATCTTAGTCCTGAGTGTCTGCTCTAAATGCACCATTATTCCTCAAACCATTTATGAGCTTTCTGTGTCAGTGAACAATAGTCTGCCCCAAGTCCTGAGCTAGTGTCCCTAGTATCTAACTTTTTCTGTGTATCTTGTGTAGTTCCTCAGAGCAAATAGACTGAAGGTAAGGAATTACATTTAAACTCAAGAAACCATATCACTAGATCTGTCTTGATCTCAATGTTAAATAATTTATGAACTTTCTCTTTTCTGCAATTTGATAGTGATATAACATTAAATGGGCTTCCCTGGTGGCTCAGATGGCCAAGAATCCACCTGTAATGTGGGAGACTTGGGTTCAATCCCTGGATTGGGAAGATCCCATGGAGGAGGGCATCGAAATCCATTCCAGTAGTCTTGCCTAGAGAATCCCCATGGACAGAGGAACCTGGTGGGCTTCAGTCCATAGGGACGCAAAGAGTCTAACATGACTGAGCTACTAAGCACAGCAATAAATAAAATTAAAAAATTTAAACACCCAGGCATTGCAGTGATGCTCATGGACTGCTTTTAGATCAAGAGGTTGTGCTGGGAGTTACATTATGCTTCTCCGTGTCTTCTATATGTTTGTATAATGTATTCTGCTTATTTCAGTATTTGTCCCAGTAGTTTTCATTGCTCTTCTGAAAGTCGTAATAAATATTTCCTGTGCTGAGTTTTGCCTCCTTGATTAATCACACCCAGCAGGTAAGTGGGAACTTCTATGTGACTCTCTTCATCTGATGTATATTCATTCTTCTCTGTCTTTGATGTTGAAGAAGAACTTTATTTTATGGTATTTGATTTTTCCTTTAATGTTTTATAAGATCTGTATTCTGGTTTTCTCAGTTTTCACACCCTGTCCAGCCATTGTAAATGTCTTAAAAAATTTAATCTGTGCTCACCTAAATAAACATTAAAATGTTTTTGAAAAATCAAAGAATATAAAATGCTTTAAGAAGCAAACAAGTTCATAAATTTTTTTCAAGCTTTTTTAAGCAGTTAATTCATTTATTTTAATTGGAGGATAATTACTTTACAATATTGTGGTGGTTTTGACTTTACATACTCCACTGAATTCAAAATGTGATTTAAGTGTAACTTTACATGTGTAGGTATTTTAAGGACAATAAGGATAATTTAGCAAATAATAGAATAATAAATCTTCAGAAAATCATATTGGTTTTGTAAACAGTTACCATAGACCTGTTATTTCAGTGGTATCTTTTATAAATTAGTGTTTATGGAATTCATGTTGATCAGAATATCCTTACATAGACTGTTGCTTGACGTTAGTTCTCCTGTGAGAGATGGCAGAACTGGTTTAGAAATTATTGCAGTCTTCCTGGCCAAAAGTAATAATATACTACTTGAAAGTGAAAGTTAAAGTGAAAGTTGCTCAGTCATGTCTGACTCTTTGTGACTCCGTGGACTATATAGTCCAGGAAATTCTCCAGGCCATAAAACTGGAGTGGGTAGCCTTTCCCTTCTCCAGGGAATCTTCCCAACACAGGGATTGAACCCAGGTCTTTTTTACCAGCTGAGCTACAAAGGAAGCCCAAGAATACTGGAGTGGGTAGCCTACCCCTTATCCAACAGATCTTCATGACCCAGGAATCGAACTGGGGTCTCCTGCATTGCAGACAGATTCTTTATAGCTGAGCTATCAGGGAAGCCACTTAGCACTATACAAAATTCTCTTTTCCTTTTCAATTTGAGTGAAGATGGTGAGAGAGTCCTCGATATTCTTGACCTATTACAGTATTAAATGTTTAGTGTGAGGATTTCCATTTCAATCAGGCAGCTAGAGTGGAATAAAATTGAAAATTAAAATGAATTATATTTCCTTCACTAGACCTTATACATTAGAGAAGGAGCCTTTAATTACTGTACAGGCTAGTGAACTGCCACTAGCCTGTCTTTGAATTGTCTTGAATCAAGAGGGTTTGGACCCTGGGGATGGTGGCACCTCCTACATCTGAACCTCACAGAGGATGAATTCTCATGGTTAATCAAAAGTCACTTTTTCTGTGAATGAATAATTTAACAAAAATTTCATAGTATCATCTACTTTAACAAAACAGACAGAGGATAAGAAGAAATAATCATTTATTTAATAACTATTTAAAGAATGTAAAGTATATAGAAAGTATTATACCAGGGACAAAGGGCAGTGGGAAAGTCAGGACATTTTTCTGAGATTGTTTTTCTTCCTGTCCATAAAATGAGGATAAAATGCATGTCTTATAGGATAAATGCAGAGATTAGAAGTACTAAATTAAATATACCTGGCACTCCAAAAACAAGATGACTTTTTGAGATGTTCCCCCAGTGATAGATCATCTAGGTTACCACGCAGACCAATAAGCATGAACAGGAGAAGAAATAATAATAATAAATAATCATGAGGACAGCTAAAGAGTTTGCTCTCTTTTTTGTAGGCACTGGGGATTCATTGAAGGTTTTGAGCAAGTGTCACTGCTGCACTATTGCTAAAGCTTAGCTGCCTTGGGATTAGCTTAAGGGGGCAGAAACAAGAGTTGGAAAGACAAGTTAGAAGATGATTGTGATCGCGATATTCCTGGTTAGAAGGGATCATGAAAACTTGAATCAGGATCAGGGGGTGGGGGATGGTGCAGTTCTGGAGTTGGACTAAAGAAAGGAAGAGTGGAAGAGATATTAAGGTCATGAAATCAGAGACACTCCAGTCACTTTTGCAGGGCCAGGGGATGACTGGGAGGATGATAAAGACATTAACAGAAATGGAAAATGCCAGTCAGGAATGGGTATTCAGGTCAGAGATGGAAACAGAGTAAGTTCTGCTTTGGCCAGATGAGACTTGAAGCTTCATAACGGCACCCATGAACTGTTAATGTCAGATCGGTCATTTTCTCCTGGGAAGAGCTTTATCAAGAAATGATTCGTATATTTGTTTCTTGGGAGTTTAGTAAACTGGTGCACAACAGAGGGATAATTTTTTGGAGTCACTTTGCAGAGTTGGGAAGATGGTAGGAACTCTGACTCAGGTCTGACAGCTTCTGTCTGAGTAGGTCTGAGAAGTTGTGTTTCTTACGATGGATGAGACCTCAAAGTTGCTTTTTCCCATTAAAAAAAATCAAAATACAAATTCCTTAATGGTTGGATTGCTTTTATTCATAGTATTATAGCTATTGATTATCTTACTTTTTCTACTCCTAAAATACTATATTTTTCTAATGTGCGTATACTGACTTATGCACTCAAAACATTTTGAGAAAGTGCAGAAGACCTGGTTTGATAACACATATGAAGGAGAGATGCTTCTATATGTAAAATAAACAATATTAGTCATTAGAGAGAAGATGTGAATGAATGTGTTTGTCAATGGAACATGTTTTGAGTGCTGGGAGACACCTTAGATGTAGCGAGAACATTGAGTTTAAACATCCTATTTTTATTATCTGAATTCCTTTCTGTAAGAGATGCCACAGAGGTGTTTACACTGCTTGTAGATTAATTTCGGCCTGCTTGTAGATTAATTTCGGCCACCGCCAATCAGTGTTTAAATATAACAATGTTAAGGGATTCTCTGATGGCTCAGACAGTAAAGCGTCTGCCCGCAATGCAGAGACCTGGGTTCGATCCCTGTGTCAGGAAGATCCCCTGGAGCAGGAAATGGCAACCCACTCCAGTACTCTTACCTAGACAATTCCATGGATGGAGGAGCCTGGTGGGCTACAGTTCATGGGGTCACAAAGAGTTGGACATGACTGAGTGACTTCACTTTCTTTCATGGTAAGAGAAGACAATATTCATGTGTATATTTGTATTTGTGTTGTGTGCATCTGTGGGTCTGTCTGTGAACATACACATATGCCCACTTAGTAATGTGCACATCCTTTGTTTATTATGTGCACATCAGAGAAAAGTCTAGGGGGACTTAAATCCCCACTTCAGAGGTTCCATTATTTTTTTGTGTTTCTTTTCTGTTTGTGCTATCATTTATCCACAGTCTTTATGGGCTAGATGTACCTTGAGGCATTTTTAGCAAAGGACACTTTTGCATCAAACACAATCATACACACAGCTTTCAGCTGAACAAGAGGGGGAAAGTAGTTTGTAGGACATTAGTAAAATGCTCTCATTTTTTCCTTGTTATTTTAAAGCCTAGAGAGAATTTGTGAAACAGCATTAAGCACAAGGAGGCTCTCAAGATACTTGCTTTGGACTTGCTTATGGCTGTCAAGTGGAATGATAACTCTAGCATAGTTTTACCTTTCTTTGAAATAAGAAAACCTCTGGCAGTCTCTCAATTGATACTGTTTTGATTTATTCTTTATTTCTTTGTCTAATGGGCAATGAGAATAGACTGAAGATGAAGTGGTTCGAAGACTGTTGTTGACACTGCATTTAGCTGCATTATATTGCCTCTGCTACTACTTTTCTTTGAGTCCAGATTGGCTGCAGGAGGAAAGCATATCGGGCCCTGTGATTAATAGCACTGGAACTTGAGCTGGCCTCATTTCTTTCTTTTTGTCCCCCACCTTCCTTTCTGAGGCAAAAGGAAGGAGGAGTTGATAAAATAAAAGACAAGTTATCATAAGCCTTCAATACTTTTCCTAATAATAACAAATTGTTTAGTTTTCCCCTATGACATCCCTTTTCCTTATTTTCTTTTTTTTTCTGTTTATTTTTATTAGTTGGAGGCTAATTACTTTACAGTATTGTAGTGGTTTTTGCCATACATTGACATGAATCAGCCATGGATTTACATGTATTCCCCATCCGGATCCCCCCTCCCACCTCCCTCCCCACCCCGTCCCTCTGGGTCTTCCCAGTGCACCAGGCCCGAGCACTTGTCTCATGCATCTAACCTGGGCTGGTGATCTGTTTCACCCTTGATATTATACATGTTTCAATGCTGTTCTCTCGAAACATCCCACCCTCGCCTTCTCCCACAGAGTCCAAAAGTCTGTTCTGTACATCTGTGTCTCTCCTTATTTTCTTATAAATAAAAGGTAAAGGGAGGAGATACATACATAAGGCAGACAGGAAAAGAAATCTGTGTCATGGACAGCTCATTAGAAAACTTTAGCTTGATAGTTAAGAGCTAGGGTTGGGAAACTTTGTTTAAAGGGCCAGAGAGTAAATATTTTAGGTGCTGTGAGCCATATGCTATTGATATTCATAGTGGCTGCTGAACTATGCCTTGGTAGTGAAAAAGTTACTATAGATTATAGGTAAATGAATGGTGTGTCTGTGTTCTCATAAAACATATTTGTGGAAAATTAAATTAGAATTTTATATATATTCATGTATCATGAATCATTATTATTTAGATTTTTAAAAAATTCGAAATGTAAATATCATTCTCAGTTTGCAGATCGAAAGAACCAAGTGGTAGGTCAGATCTGGCTCATTAACCATAGCCTGCCAATGACAATATCTCCCATTTATTGAACATTTACCATATACAAGGCATTGTGCCAAATACTTGATGTGTCATCTCATTTAGTCTGTAAGCAGTTCTGTGATAGACATTATTATTTCAATGTTTAGAACAAGTTTAGGCTCAGAGAAGTTAGGAAACTTCTGTCACCCTGTTGGTAAGTCAGAGCCTTGTGTTCGGCTTTTATCAGACAGTGCAACCCTGGGAAAAAAGGCTTTACTTCTTTGCATTTTCATCTCATTTGTAAAATCTAAATACTACTCTCATTGCTATGTGGTTGTTTTGAGGCTCTTAGAATTCTGAAAGTTCTGAAGAACTTTGCAACTTTAGAAAATTAATGTTAAGACTGTTAAATTAAAATAGTGTTTTTCCTCTACCTCCAGAATAATGCTTACATCCATTAGCAGTATAATATAATTGGAAAGAGGAAGGACTCCCCCCAATCTCATAGGATTAGTTATAAGGCAGCACATCAACAAATGAGTGAAATTTGAACTGATGGTATAGTTGGTAAAGGGAGAGACAGTAAAGGAGAGGCACAGATTAGGGAAGACAGGTAAGATATGAACTAGTTTTTAAAGAATAATATAGACTAGACTTGGTCAATATTTATATAATGGTATTCTAGAGTTGTAAATACTCATCAATGCAAATTTCATTGATATGTGTGATTGAGTAATTAATTCAGTAACTAACTATTTTTGAAATTTAAAACAATTTGTAAAAGAAATCTCAAAGGTAATGTTTAACAAATCATAGATAAATTATGCTTAGACAGAAAGCTCCAGCTTTGTCATAATTTTCACAAAAGAAGAGTAAACTGATTGTTGATATTTGGGTAAATAAGTGGAGTTAAGATGTCTTGCAGTATTCAAGAGCAGATTTTTAAGCAACAGGTATGTGAGTCCTTAGAAAAAAAAAAATATTGGTACCCTGCCAAGGTTTTCAAAGAAAGAGAGAGAAAGGAAGAAAGAAAGGAGGAAAGGAGAGAAAAAAGAAAGGAAGAAAGGAAGGAGGAAACAGAGGGAGAGAAAGAAAGAGAGAAAGGAAAGAAGGAAGGAAGTCAGTAACAATTCAGGTCATAATAACTTCTGTTCAGAATTTAAAATTGGACTTTAACCTGTTAGTCTGCTTCTTTTTTGCTTTATTCACTAGTTTGCTGTACTTTTTTAGAGTTCACATATAAGTGACATCATACAGTATTATCTTTCTCTGACTTATTTCACTAAGCATAATGTCCTCCAAGTCTATCCATGTTGCTGCAAATAACAAAATTTCAATTTTTTATGGCAGAGTAGTATTCTGTTGTAGTGGCATTCTTTGGAAGGACTGATGCTGAAGCTGAAGCTCCAATACTTTGGCCACCTGATGGGTAGAACTGACTCACTAGAAAAGACCCTGATGCTGGGAAAGATTGAAGGCAGAGGAGAAGGGGATGACAGAGGATGAGATGGTTGGATGGCATCACCGACTTGATGGACATGGGTTTGAGCAAGCTCCAGGAGTTGGTGATGGACAAGGAAGCCTGGCATGCTACAGTCCATAGGGTTGCAAAGAGTTGGACACGACTGAGGGACTGAACTGACTGACTGACTGAGTATTCTATTGTATTTATGTACTACATCTTTATTCATTCATCAGTTGATGGACATTTAGGTTGCCTCCATGCCAAAGCAATCTTGAGAGAGAAAAATGGAGCTGAAAGAAGCAGACTCCCTGGAGAAGGAAATGGCAACCCACTCCAGTATTCTTGCCTGGAGAAACCCACGGACAGAAGAGCCTGGAGGGCTACACTTCATGGGATCGCAAAGCGTCAGACAGGACTGAGGAACTGACACTTAGAAATTCGTATATTTAATACATTTAGTTATATTTAAATAAAAATATATAAGTATATATATTAAAAAAAAAAAGAAGCAGACTCCCTGAGTTCAGATTATACTACAAATCAAAAACAGAGATATATATCTATGGAACAAGATGAAAAGCCAGAGATAAACCTGAGCAACTTTGGTCAATTAATCTACAACAAGGGAGGCAAGACTGTACAATGGAGGAAAGACAGTCTCTTCAATAAATGGTGCCGGGAAAACTAGACAGCTACATGTTAAATAATGAAATTGGAATATTCTTTAACATCATACACAATAATGAATTCCAAATGGATTGAACACCTAAGTGTAAGACCAGATAATATGAATCTCTTAACGGAAAACATAGGTAGAACATGCTTTGGCATAAACGACAGCAATATCTTGTACATCTCCCAGTGTAATGAAAATAAAAGCAAAAGTAAACAAATGGGACCTAATTAAAATCAAAAGCTTTTGCACAGCAAAGGAAACCATACAAAACAAACAAACAAACCAAAAGACAACCCCCAAAATGGGAGAAAATATTTGCAAATGATACAACTGACAAGGGGATTAGTCTTCAGAATTTACAAACAGCTCACGTGGATCTGTATATTAAAAGGAAACCTAGAAATGAGCAGAAGACCTAAATAGACATTCCTCCAAGGAAGACACACAGATGGCCACGAGGCACATGAAAAGATGTTCAACGTTGCTCAGTTCAGTTCAGTCACTCAGTCGTGTCTGACTCTTTGCGACCCTATGGACTGCAGCATGCCAGGCTTCCCTGTCCATCACCGACTCCTGGAGCTTGCTCAAACTCATGTGCATTGAGTTGGTTAGGCCATCCAACTCTCTCATCCTCTGTTGTCCCCTTCTCCTTCTGCCTTCTGTCTTTCCCAGCATCAGCATTGCTGATAATTAGAAAAATGAATCTAACAGCAGTTAGAATGATCATCATCCAAAAAATTTACAAAAAATAAATGCTGGAGAGGGTGTGGAGAAAAGGGGACCCTCCTACACCGTTGGTAGGAATGTAATTTTGTGCAGCCACTATGGAGAACAGTATAGAGGTTCCTTAAAAAACTAAAAACAGAGCTACCATGTGATCCAGAAATCCTACTCCTGGACATACATCCTGAGAAAAAACACATCTTTGTCCATTCTTCTGTGGATGGACACTTAAGTTTCTTCCATATCTTAGCAGTTATAAATAATGTTGCTATAAATATTGGGGAACATATTTCTTTTCAATTTTGTGGTTCTGTTTTTTAAGATGTATTTCCAGGAGTGGAATTGCTAAGTTATAAAGTAGTTCTCTTTTTACTTTTTTGAGAAACTGCCATACTACACCAATTTTCATTCTCAACAATAGTGTAGGAGGGTTCCCTTTTCTCCACATCCTTGCCAACATTTTTTATTTGTGTCATATATAGAGAACAAGCCAGTAGAGGGAAGAAGGAGGAAGAAACAATAGAGAGGCGAAGGAAAAGAGTTATTATAGGATTCTATGAAAACATATGTGTAAAACTTTTGAAAATTGTAAAGCACTATAGAACTTAAAAAATCTTTCATTTAATTAAAATTTTTCGTGACCCAAATAATAATAAATTGAATTTTTAAAAAACATCCCTGTGAATCATTGATTCATTCTATAAATGTTTAAGAACGTACTCAGTCCTGAGAACTGTCCTAATTGCTTGGAATATATTGATAAACAGAACTGACCTAGATCCCTGCCTTTGTGGGACTTACACCCCATCAATATTGGCTCCCCTGACTGCCAGCTCTGCCAGGAGCTCCCACTCCCTTTGTTGCTAGTCGCTGCTCAGGAAGCAGTGCTCTCTATAGTACATTACTCATGGCACAGAGACAAAGGTGAATAGGAAGGCAGAGAGTATTTCCATTTCCTACCCTATTCATTTAGATTTGTTGCCATCACCATGGACAGGTTTATCAGCCTTCACAGAAGGGCTGGCCTAACTGAAGGAAATTAGTGTATAGGGTAGGAAGACTTGGAAACACTATACTAAATGTGACTTTATCTACACTGAAATAAAAATCACCCCAGGATTTAAATTCTATCTAGGGACATTTCATTCATTGGAAAAGACCCTGATACTGGGAAAGATTGAAGGCAGAAGGAGAAGGGGGCAACAGAGGATGAGATGGTTGGATATCGCTGACTCAATGGACTTGGTTTTGAGCAAGCTCTGGGAGATAGTGAAGGACAGGAAAGCCTGGCCTGCTGCCGTTCACAGGTTCGAAAGAGTCAGACATGACTGAGTGGGTGAAGAACAGCAAAGGGGCCCCTCATTGATTTCTCTGCCTATTAGCCTTTCTCCCCTGACTTGCTCTCCCTCCCGGGGAACCAGTGCTTACTCAAGTGACGGCCCTTTTCTCTTGGTGATAATTGGAGTGGGGTTAGGAAACTGAATGAAGGCTGAATTCAACCCTGGTTGCCTGTCAATCTATTCCGTTTTGTGCAGGACACAACCTGCTCCACCCTGGATGGCAGACTAACCCTTCCTTCAGCATCACCCATTTCCAAACACGACTCATGCAAACTGAGATAGTGCTGCAGGCTTCCAGGACAGTCCACAGTAACCTTTGGCCAAAGAGACTTAAAAAGGTGCCACGACATTTCTAGAGAACTGAAGCAGCAACATGTTCAGATAGCTAATGCTACTGTACATTTAAAGATGGCTAAGATGGTATATTTTAGGTTATGTGTTTTTTACCAGAGCAAGTGTGACTATAAGATGCTGCATCCTCCTTGGAGAACTGCAGGCATTCTTTTTATCCTCTCAGCTGTTTGCTGATATCAGTTGTTTTAGACATGTGCTGACTTCTCCATGACAGACTATGACCATCATAGATGGTGTGGCTCAGTGCATCAGAGCAAAAAGAAATAACTTTCTAATTGCCCTCTTTCTTATCAATGTTCACACAAGTATGCCTTTCATTATCTCTCAACACCCACTCTTACACCCAACTGAACTTTAAAACCACCATCCTTAGGGGTCTAGTTATATATTTAGACGCTGACTATCATCTTCCAAGATATCTCTGTGGAGGAATGGAGTAAAGTGAAAAGGAAGCATTCATTATTTCAGTCATGGAGTAATTAGTGGGATAATTAATAAACTCATTGAATTCTCTGCTGCTTAATCTGCTTATAGAACATTCACTCTCTCTCTGCTCAGTTACTAAGTGGTGTCTGACTCTTTGCAACCCTATGGATTGTACCCTGCCAGGCTTTTCTGTCCGTGGGATTTCCCAGGCTAGAATACTGGCGTGGGTTGTCATTTCCTTCTCCAGGGGGTCTTCCTGATCCTGCCTCTCCTACATTGGCAGGTGGATTCTTTTTTTTTTTTTTTCATTTATTTTTATTAGTTGGAGGCTAATTACTTCACAGCATTGCAGTGGGTTTTGTCATACATTGACATGAATCAGCCATGGAGTTACATTTATTCCCCATCCCGATCCCCCTTCCCACCTCCCTCTCCACCCAATTCCTCTGGGACTTCCCAGTGTACCAGGCCCGAGCACTTGTCTCATGCATCCCACCTGGGCTGGTGATCTGTTTCACTGTAGATAATATACATGCTGTTCTTTTGAAACATCCCACCCTCACCTTCTCCCACAGAGTCCAAAAGTCTGTTCTGTACATCTGTGTCTCTTTTTCTGTTTTGCATATAGGGTTATCGTTACCATCTTTCTAAATTCCATATATATGTGTTAGTATACTGTATTGGTGCTTATCTTTCTGACTTACTTCACTCTGTATAATGGGCTCCAGTTTCATCCATCTCATTAGAACTGATTCAAATGAATTCTTTTTAATGGCTGAGTAATATTCCATGGTGTATATGTACCATAGCTTCCTTATCCATGCGTCTGCTGATGGGAATGGAGGTTGCTTCCATGTCCTGGCTATTATAAACAGTGCTGCGATGAACATTGGGGTGCACGTGTCTCTTTCAGATCTGGTTTCCTCAGTGTGTATGCCCAGAAGTGGGATTGCTGGGTCATATGGCAGTTCTATTTCCAGTTTTTTAAGAAATCTCCACACTCTTCTCCATAGTGGCTGTACTAGTTTGCATTCCCACCAGCAGTGTAAGAGGGTTCCCTTTTCTCCACACCCTCTCCAGCATTTATTGCTTGTAGACTTTTGGATAGCAGCCATCCTGACTGGTGTATAATGGTACCTCGTTGTGGTTTTGATTTGCATTTCTCTGATAATGAGTGATGTTGAGCATCTTTTCATGGTTTGTTAGCCATCCATATGTCTTCTTTGGAGAAATGTCTGTTTAGTTCTTTGGCCCATTTTTTGATTGGGTCATTTATTTTTCTGGAATTGAGCTGCAAGAGTTGCTTGTATATTTTTGAGATTAATCCTTTGTCTGTTGCTTCGTTTGCTACAATCTGAGGGCTGTCTTTTCACCTTGCTTATAGTTTGCTTTGTTGTGCAAAAGCTTTTAAGTTTCATTAGGTCCCATTTGTTTAGTTTTGCTTTTATTTCCAATATTCTGGGAGGTGGGTCATAGAGGATCCTGCTGTGATTCATGTCGGAGAGTGTTTTGCCTATATTCTCCTCTAGGAGTTTTATAGTTTTTGGTCTTACATTTAGATCTTTAATCCATTTTGAGTTTATTTTTGTGTATAGTGTTAGAAGGTGTTCTAGTTTCATTCTTTTACAAGTGGTTGACCAGTTTTCTCAGCACCACTTGTTAAAGAGGTTGTCTTTTTTCCGTTGTATATCTTTGCCTCCTTTGTCAAAGATAAGGTGTCTATAGGTTCGTGGATTTATCTCTCGGCTTTCTATTCTGTTCCATTGATCTATATTTCTGTCTTTGTGCCAGTACCATACTGTCTTGATGACTGTGGCTTTGTAGTAGAGTCTGGCAGGTGGATTCTTTACCACTGAGCCACCAGGGAAGCCCTTATAGACCATTACTTGCAGTTATTTTTTATATAAGTTTGAAAGATATGTTGATCAACTAACATGCATCCTTAGGAGAACACATGTTTAGGGAAAGATCTTAAAGACCACAGAAGAAGAGTTAAGGAGTGGAGGATATTTAGCCTTAAAGGAGAAGATAGAGGTGAGCCTTCCTAGTATCTGCAGATATTTGAAGGACTGTGATGGGCAAGCAGTGCAGAATTTTTCTGTTTTGCTTTAGATAGTCGATCTAGGACCAGTGAATACAAATATATACATAAGGTGGCAATATGGCTCGGGGTAGCAGAAGAAACACTTTTTGCAATGTAAAAGTCATTTCAGTGTGTGTATGAGCGTTGCAGAGGGGACGGGAGAGTTACCCAGGACACTACTCCTTGTGGTGTAGTGTCCTTCTTGGAATGATTTAAAGATTTTAGCTATGTTGATGTATCTTATTTTGATGAAAGTAAACATTAATTGGAAGAAGAAAAAAAACCTACTGGTTGCCTTGGAAACTGAATGAGCTTCCTGATTTAGACAAATCCAAGTAAAGTTTCCCTTCGAACTCTTTCCTCAGTTCTATCATGCGCCCTTCAACTTTTGTCAGTGTGAAGAGATAGGGGAAAGATGTGGCACTTCTCTTGGTACTGCCTGTTCCAGCCCGTGGCAACATGACCTCTTCCTGAGGGTTCCTGAGAGAAGCGTCGTTCAGGCTGCATAGTGAAGGCCTGGCTGCACCAGGCCACGCTGGAAGCCGCCACAGCAGTGGGAGAACTACCTGATGGATTCCCAGGCGCCTGGCAGCATGACCAGATCATTACTAAGATTCCATGGCTCTGCATGCACGCATCCTAAGTCACTTCAGTCATGGCCGACTCTGTGATCCTGTGAGCCTGCCAGGCTTCTCTGTCCATGGGATTCTCCAGGCAAGAATAGTGGAGTGGGTTGCCATGCCCTCCTTCAGGGGATCTTCCTGAATCCAGGATCGAACCCTAGGCTCCTGCATTGCAGGTGGATTCTTTACTGCTGAGCCACCAGGTTACTAATTATATCCTCAGTATGCAGACTACATCTTAGAAATTATCTGTGTGGTTGGATCCATGAAAACTCCAGCAAGTGGTAAATACCAGGGAGTCTCATTTGTTAAGAATTTACTATGAGTAGAACACTGTGCTCGCCAGTTACAAACTGGCTTTCAGAGAGTCCTACAATGTCCTCATAAAGGGTAATTCACCCACTCCAGGAGGTAAACAGAGGCCGTGGGATGGGAGCAGCGAAGGCCCCTACAGCTAGGATGGAACACGCCCCAGTTAGACTTTGTGGACTCAAAAAACGCTTGTGCTGCTGTTGGGCTGAAAAATATTAGCAGAAAAGAAAATTCTACTCTTTCTAAGTGGACACTATTTTAGTTTGGGATAGAGTTGTCAGAACTGAAAAACTCTGCTGTAGAAAAGAATTTAACACCTGGTTTGTTGAGTAATTTAAAAAATAAACTCCTTCCAATAGTTACCTGAACCTCAGTATTTAACCATGATCAAATCAAGCACATGTTCCATGGCTCTAGGGTATATAAACAGAAATGTCTTATATTTTATAATGTGTATTTATAGATAAGGGCTTCCCTGGTGGCTCAGTGGCAAAGAATCTGCCTTTGATACAGTAAACGTGGGTTCAATCCCTGGGTCGGGAAGATTTCCCTGGAGAAGGAAATGGTAAACCATCCCGATATTCTTGCCTGAAAAATCCCATGGACAGAGGAACCTGGTGAGTTACAGTCTATGACCGACTCCAGGACTGAACTGACTACTATTGGTCACGTGATAGGAGAGAGTTAGGAGTAAGTGTAGTCAAGGTGACTGTAAGGTCTAGGTACAAGTGACAGTTGGTGAGTTTGGTGAGTTACTTGAAGAGTCCAATTTCATGTCAAGGTAGGTCTTTCTAGGGAGAACAGTCCAGGAGGGTGGGACCAACCTCAGAGATTATGTGGGATGTAGAATTGGCACAGCCTAGAGAGTAAATATTGCTACACAGACCTAAACCAGAGCCTGCCTTCCATTTTAGAATACATGCACTGGTGGACATGAGTCAGAAGATGTTCATTGTCTGGGCTGAGACCAAAACCCTCCAGGTTGGAATGGGGTTTTGATACATCTGTGGAGTCCAGGGTGGATGTGTGCATCTCTGTCAGGTGCATTTGCTTTCCCAGGACTGAGGTCATCTGAAATCTCCTGTGGGCCATTTGACTTTGGAACTTCTGAGTAATCTCTTGGGTCAGGTTTGATACTTGTGAGATAATTTTGGCTCCATAAAAGGGGAAGTAAAATCAGGGAATATAATATTTGCCTATAGTTAGAGTATCTCCCTTGCAGATAACTGTATGGTCTTTTTTATTCACTGACATAATGTTGATGACTTCTCAGATGAAGTTACCAAATGCATTTATTGAGGTATCTGACCTAGAGTTTATAATAGAACGATTCTCTTTTCTTAATGATGAAACCCAATAGAGATTAGGGGAGTCACATTCAGTATACTATGGGTATATGAGAGGCTTATAATATGCCTGCCATAAAATTTGACACTGTTAATAAATTAACTATCAATGAAATTGGTTCATTAATTCTGAAAATTTCAAGTTTCCCCTGAGTCAGTTAGTTAATAGGGATAAAAAAATGATCAATCCTGACTTTATCCTACTTTAGAGTTCTTGCTGCCTTTATCTATTAGTTTGATGTTAAAAGAGAGTGTGTGTAATTCAGGCTGTGACTTAAAAGATAATGCCTGTGGGAATGCATCACACCTAAAAATTAGACTCAACTTTTTCAGAAGACACATCTTTTTCTCCTTGGAAGTTACTTTCATTGCCTTCTTTGTTGGCTTGTAAGAAAATAGATAAGGAAATGCATACACATCTAAAGAATAGCTAAGATTATTTTACTTTGAGAGAGTATACCAGTGTCATGCATGGGTTTTTGTCCAAAACATCTTATGCTTTCAATGGGAAAGCTAACAAATGGACAATGTATTATAAGGGCCACGTTACCACACTTCTTTTAACTGTGCAAGACCCAGGGAAGGAAATGCCAGACAGAGTAGCGCGCACGCGTGTGTGTGTGTGTGTGTGTGTGTGTGTGTGTGTGTGTGTGTTAAACCTTTGGTTTTGTATTGGGGTATAGCCTATTAACAATGTTATGATAGTTTCAGATGAACAGCTGAAGAGATTCAGCCATATGTATGTACATATATTCGTTCTCCCCCAAACTCTCCTCCGATCCAGGCTGCTATATAATATTGAGCAGATTTCCATGTGCTCTGCAGTGGGTCCTAGCTGGTTATCCATTTTAAATATAGCAGTGTTTACATGTCCATCTGTTTTATCATGAGAAAAATCATCTATAAACTAACATGGGATTTAAGAGACAAAATACATAATCTAACCTCTTATCCATCCAGAAAAGTATGATTTGTACCACATCACGCTTCTTACTCACATAAAATCTCCATTATTAGGCTCACTCAGTTCAAGTATTTTACAGTCTGGTAATTTTTCTGTTCTGTATCTGGAGAACTCTGCTCTACACAGGAGATCTTATATTGTGCTTACTTTGCTTTACTGCTTAATAAATTGCTTTTGGGTAGGAATGGTGTTATCTGAACACAAACACATGTATTTACTCCCTAAATATTATCTAGTAAAAAGACTTTGTTTGTAATAGTAGGTACTAAGTAATTTTAAATGCTAACAGAGAATATCTAACCTTTTAATATAGTAGCTATTCTACTGAATATATTCAAGTTTGGTACTTGAATCACAGAGATTTCTTCTTATTAGAAAAATATGCTGTCATCATTGTATGTTCTAGTTTTTAAATTAATGTGGTGATGTGAAGCAATACCAGCTTTGTTACGGAGGCATTATGTAATATAATGAAAAATGTTTTCTGTTTTTACAGTAATGCTATAAATACACTGATTTGTTGTTTTTCAGTTACTAAGTCGTGTCTGACTCTTCACAATCCTGTGAATTGCAGCATGTCAGGCTTCCCTGACCTTCGCTGTCTCCTGGAATTTGCTCAAATTCATGTCCATTGAGTCGGTGATGCTATATAACCTTCTCATCCACTGTTGCCCCCTTCCTGTTTTGCCTTCAATCTTCCCCAGCATCAGGGTCTTTTCCAGTGAGTCAGCTGTTTGCATCAGGTGGCCAAAGTATTGGAGCTTGAGTTTCAGCAGCATTCCTTCCAATGAATATTCAGGGTTGATTTCCTTTAGGATGGACTCATTTGATCCCCTTGCAGTACAAAGAACTTTCAAGAGTCTTCTCTTTGAAGATGGGCCCAAATTTAACTAAATCAGAAAAGGATAATTGGAGAAAAATAGAAATAGATTGTTTACTTTAATAAATATCTTATCACTTTTCAAATGGATTTTCTGCCACAGTCTTATACATTTGACTTTGATTCAATTTTCTTTTGTAAATTACATAAATATGTAGTAGGAGTAGATGTAGTCCTTTATTCATTCATTCCACTTACATTTTTGAGCCATGGTCCATGTGAACCCTGGGCATATAATGATGAGCAACATAGTCACTGATAAGAAGACAGTATATTTACCACATTTAATAAGCCAGATACTAAAATGGGCCAGTTAAATGTGTGAGTGGGTAGGCTAGGCTGAGTTTTATTGCATGAGGTAGCAGTCTTCGTTGGATTTGTTTTGTTGGAGAGTGTGAGTATGAAATAAGAGTCCTCATGCTCTCAAAAATGCACATGGGGTTAACAAAAACAGGTGATTAGCTGAAGTGTTGACTGGGTGTCTAGAGTGATTAATAATTAGAAGGTCGAAATTTCTCAAGTTATCCTAACTAGCTGCATCAGCATTGAGTGGTACTTTCAGATCTCACAGAATTTCTCTCTCTGAGATCATGTAACCTAACCCCTGCAGTTTTTCTTGACTATTCATCTAAACTGCCCCAACTCAGAACACATTACCCATTTCGTTTATCTCACTGAGAAAGGTTTCTATTATGTATATTTTACATTTATTTCACTAGTGTTTTTCTCCCACCAATACTAGATTCTCATGCCATGAAGACAGGGAAAGTATCTCTTTTATTCACTTGAATATACCCATTGCTCTGTATCCTGAATGGCATGTAGATGTAGTAAAGTGAAACTGAAGTCGCTCAGTCATGTCTGACTCTTTGCGACCCCGTGGGACTGTAGCTCGCCAGGCTCCTCCATCCATGGGATTTTCCAGGCAAGAGTCCTGGAGTGGGCTGCCATTTCCTTCTCCAGAGGATCTTCCCGACCCAGGGATCGAACCCAGGTCTCCCGCATTATAGGCAGACACTTTACCATCTGAGCCAGCAGGGAAGTAGATGTAGTAGGTGCTCAGTAAATATATGCTGAAGCTAAAAAGTGAATTGCTAAGCTTGAGCATCCAGTTTGTGGCTGATCATATTCATGTAGTTGAGCATAATGTTACTTTGAGTTGTGATACTGATTGTTCCTTTATGAATTTTAACCTTTCAACAAAATGGGAACTGCCTTTAATTTTTATGCTGAAGAAGAGTTTGTGCATGTGCTCAGTCATATCTGTTATTCCATGTACTGTAGTGTGCCAGGCTCCTCTGTCCATGGAATTTTCTAGACAAAAATACTGCGGTGTGTTGCCATTCCCTTCTCCTGAGCATCTGCTTGACCCAGGGATCAAAACCATGTCACCTGCGTCTCCTGCATTGGCAGGCGGATTCTTTACTACTGAGCTACCTGGGAAGTTGAAGAAGATTATATATTAGTATAAAAGGAAAATAAGTAAATATGATGAAGTAAGAAAGCCAAGAATAGACAAATGAGATATTGTAACATTTATTAAGGTCCTTAAATTTTTTTTTTCTGCTGTAGTATTTCCATGAAAAAAAATTTCTGCCATAAAGACAAAGTTAGATGGATGCCTTCACCATTCCCTGAAGCCTTACATGGTTTTTCATCTCAATTATTCCTTAACAAGTCCTATTGGTCTTGTGAAGATTGGATTTAGAGTAGGGCTCTCTTGAAACCCTCCTATATCTTTTGGCAATACTTTCTCCTCTCTTACAAAAAGAATCTTTTCAGTTGCATTGTTTGTCAAAAGCCATTTCTAAATATAGATTGCCTTTTCACCACGGGCATCAGAGTAGCTAGTGAGAGTAAACACAGGGGTGATGCACTTTAAATAAAAGAAAACAAACCAGGAGATGGTCAAGTATTTATATGTTACATACCAGGTTAGAATTTTAATGTCTCACTCATTGTGTCAATGACTCTATGATCCTAATCTATGTAGATATTGTCTGTTTACCTATTATTCCAGCATCAGTTAAGTAGAAGTTGTAAATTGTTCCCAGAACACAGCTGTGTCCATCAAAAAGAGGCTACTTCTTCATGAGCTACACCTGCATATATCCTGCTTCTCTGCAAAAGTCAGGCTCTATTTATCATAGGAAGATACTAGAGGGGTTAAAAGGAGAAATGCATGCATGTAGTATAGGCCTGTCCAGTGTCCAGGGCAGTCATAACAAGAACAGGAGGCTTCCCTATAGTGTCTGTGCTGTTTGTGCTCAGTTGTGTCTGACTCTTTGAGACCCCATGGACTGCACCACATCAGGCTCCTCTGCACCGCATCAGGCTCCTCTGTCCATGGAATTTACCAGGCAAGAATACTGGAGTAAGTTGCTGTTTCCTCCTCCAGGGGATCTTTCTGACTCAGGAATCGAATCTATGTCTCTTGCATTGGCAGGTGGATTCTTTACCACTAGTGCCACCTTGGACGTCCCTTCTCTGTAGCATGCTCCTTACCATGCGGATTGTGGAACTGAGTCCTGTTGTTGAGTTGTTCAGCCACTCAGTCACATGCCACTCTTTGTGACCCCATGGACTGTAACATGCCAGGTCTCCCTGCCTTTCACCATCTCTCAGAGCCTGCTCAAACTCATGTCCATTGAGTCGGTGATGCCATCCGACCATCTCATTCTCTGTCATCCAGTTTTCCTCCTGCCTTCAATCTTTCCCAGCATCAGGGTCTTTTCTGAAGAGTCAGTTCTTCACATCAGGTGGTCAAAGTTTTGGAGCTTCAGCTTCAGCATCAGTCCTTCCAGTGAATATTCAGAATTGATTTCCTTTATGATGGACTGGTTTGATCTTCTTGCAGTCCAAAGTCTGAGTATATATCACACTTTGCGTCCAGGAGATGGAGACATGTGAGTTAGTATTTCCCACCCCCACTCCACTGCAGACTTTCCTTGTTTCATTGTCCTTTACTTTATTGTGCTTTGCAGATACTGGTTTTACCTTCAATTCTGCAAATTGAAGATCTGTAATAATTGGCTTGTCACATGATGGTTAGCATTTTTTTATCAATAAAATTTAATTTTTAAATTAAAGTATGTAAGCTTTTTTTTTTGCTTCCCAGGTGGCACTAGTGGTAAAGAACCCACCAGCCAGTTGCAGGAGATGTAAGAGACGTGGTTCAGTCTCTGGGTCAGGAAGATCCCCTGGAGGAGGGCATGGCAACCCACCCCAGTATTCTTGCCTGGAAAATCCCATGGACAGAGGAGCCTGGCCGGCTACAGTCCATGGGGTGGCAAATAGTCGTACATGGCTGAAGCAGCTTAGCACACACACACGTGTACATTTTTTAGACATAATACTGTTACACACTTACTAGATTGTAGTATAGTATAGATGTAACTTTTTTTACATGTACTGGGAAGCCAAAAATTTTTTGTGTTTTGCATTGTTGGTGATATTTGATTTATTGCAGTGTTTTGGAACCAAAGCTGCAGTGTCTCAGAGGTATGACTGTATATTGGTTCAGTTTTTAGGACTGAACATTTGATTCATTTCCTTGCCTCTTTTCTATTGCTGCTGAGGTCCTTCTCCGTACTAAAGCCCAGGAGCTTGGGGACTGAATCTCTGCTGAGCTGGCTTTGTTATCTCATGACTGAGTTTAAAAGCCTGAATCCTGTCTCCAGATCCTTAGCTTCTGCCTAGATCTCACCCCGAATGGACAGATTGTTTGGATCCAACATAACATTAGCACCTACTGCCTAGCTTAGAGTAGCAGACTCAGAAGCAGCCAGGAATTCCTGCCTGACCATGACAGCCCTGGACTCCCCACTTGGTGTTGGTGAAACTTGTGTCGCCAGCCCAACATGGAGCATTGTAGCACCCAGTGTTCTCTGACGGCTCTGATCTCATCATTCTCTTCTGGACTTCTCTGGTTCTCTCACTCATTCTCTTCTCAGTTAATTCAGTCAGCTTCTCTGTCACGTGTTCCTGCTCATACTGTGATGAATGATGCCTCTTAAGGGCAAAAAGCCCAGGAAGGGGAACCTTGGGACCTTATCGCTGGGTGCTCTCTGAATCCCAGGAGATGTGCCCTTTTGTTTTCCTGCCTTAGCTGGTGGCTCCTCTCGAAGCCTTCCTGGGAACATGGGGACCCTCTGCTCTTCTCAGATGTTAAAGGGATGAAGTAGACTTAGTGCTATTTCCTGGAGATATTCATATTCAGTGCTAGCATCTTTTTAAGAAATCATAAGTCAGTCGGGAGTGAGTTGCCTGTCTGTACAACACACATACTCTGGGGTACCCAGCCCTGGTCATTGTGCTGCCCTGACTGCCTGGCCTTCTCCTGCTGAATGACACAGTTTAATAGCACATCTCAGCTAGAAGAGACCATAGAAAAGGTTTGGTCTAATGTTCTCATTGGGTGCATATTTCAGAATTTTAGCCCAGAGAGTGAGCTGCATACGCTTTCATTGTAATTAGAAGTTGTGATTCTAATTTTGTGATGATACCTGTCTTTCAAATGTAGCATGCCATAATGCTGACTTTATATCAATTTTATCTGAAACCCAGATAAAATATGTAAAATGTTTGTTTTATATTATAAAACAAAATATCTCTAACTAAATTGTCAAAATCTGTCTTGCTATGCAAACATAAAATAAAGGATGATCAGGCGATGAGGGGCTTCCTGGGTGGAGCTGGTGGTAAAGAACCCTCCTGCCAGTGCAGAGACATAAAAGATGTGGGTTCCATCCCTGGGTCAGGAGGATCCCCTGGAGGGGTAATAGCAACCCACTCCAGTATTCTTGCTTGGAGAATTCCATGGAGAGTGGAGCTAGGCAGGCTACAATCCGTCGGGTTGCAAAGAGTTGGACATGACTGAAGTGACTGAGCATGCTCGCAGGCAAAGAGGATGAGTACCCAGGTCTGGCTGCAAATATGGACTATGCTAATGACTTCTACATGACTTTAAACAAGATGCCATCTGGTGTTGTTGCTTTCTGTCATAAGATTCATATCGTTATTCAGTATTGTTGTGCAGATTCATTGAGAGAAAGCATCATAAGTACTCAGCAAAAAAGCTTTTACAGAGCAAGTACTCCAAGAATGTACTTTCCTTTCCATCCAGGGAGAAGGACCAGTTGCTGAATATTGGTTTAAATTTTTCTAATATCCTACAGTTAGTAATGGGCTTCCCTGGTGGCTCAAAGTTTAAAGCATCTGCCTGCAATGCGGGAGACCTGGGTTCTATCCCTGGGTCGGTAATATCCCCTGGAGAAGGAAATGGCAACCCACTCCAGTATTCTTGACTGGAGAATCCCATGGACGGAGGAGCCTGGTGGGCTACAGTCCACGGGGTTGCAAAGAGTTGGACACGACTGAGCGACTTAACTAAAAACTAAGATTAGTAATAAATAGATTGCATACTTTGGTTTGGGTAGAGTCTGTGAGCATCTCCTCAGATCTTGTAACTATACTTATCCAGGTGTCTAAGAAAATCTAATCATGTAACTACTGTAAGACTGCTTCCTGTCATCTCTTATTTTCATCCTTCTTTACCTTTTTTTTTTTTCCTTTTTAGTAATCAGTGCTCTGGAATATGATTACCTTATTATGGAATTGTCTTGTTATGTATTATGAAACACCTTCTTCCCTTAATGGCTTATGAGAGTTTCTCCTGTTCTTTCCTACAAAATCTCTGTGACCTGTAGACTTGCCATGTATCTTGTATGGTCCTTCTTTCTCCTAGAAGATGCACTGTAGCCCAGAGGTAAGTAGTTAAAGCACATTAAGTGATGAGATGCTATTGATATTGCAAAGAAGTACATGTGAGTTGGCTACTTGCACATTTGTCTGTGTGCCAGCTGACCTGTGGCCTGCATGGCTCCAAGTACAGGGTTGAGATTGTGCTTATTTTAGCTTAGATGCATAGACCATGTAAAATTACCAGCAGTTTGCAGATGGGAAAAAATATCTATATCCGTATCTATATCTATTTATCTCTCTCTCTCTATATATATATATATATATACACACATATATACATGTATATGTACACCCTAATTTGTATGCACACTACTCAAGAGTATATAAACAGGACCTAAAATGGTCTTGGATTTGTTGTGTAGCCTGGTGATTTAAAATTGAATTTTGAAGGTATCTTTAATGTCTATAGGTAGGGGAATAAGAAACATAAGAAAAAGAAGGTCATATTTTCTTCTTCTCCTTCTGGATTTTGCTAACTACAAGAGATTTATTGCCAGTTGATTTAAGTGGTTATAGTGCTAATGAGACCAGTCTTTCAGATTTGATCCCTAGACCAACAAAATATATTGATTCTTCTTAAGAAAGTGAGTCAGGCAAGAGAAGACATATTTTATCCGTGCTGAGAAAAGCTGTGAGAGCAGTAAACCATGTAGCTTTTATGTCCTTTATATATGGAGTACGTTTTATTACTCTATTCCCTATGCTAATATTGTTAAAGTTATATGAAAAAATCAAATTAGAGAAATGGTGGTTAGAACAAGAAAAATATGTGAGATGAGACCACATGTTATTTTTTGAGTTTATAATTTTGAGTTCAAAAATTTCCTTGTCTATAAAAAGTGAGTGGGTTTTAAATAGTCTAATGAGGCAATCAGTTGTGTTGCTTATCTGCATCTACAAAGAGCAAATGGAAAACCGGAAGTGACTAGGTTAATTAGTCTAATTAAACACCTGCCTAAGACTTCCTGGCTGAGCAAAGCTCCTGCTCTTCAGAATCACTAGCACATTGCTAAAAGTATAATTTTCCACAGTGTAAATATTCAATTTTAAAAGTTATTGAACTATTCTCCATAGTCTATATGAAAAAAGTAAAGAAAATGCAAATTTAGATTTTGCAATTAAGCTCATTTAATGGTGCTGTATAGGTATTGTCAGTTTAGAAGGTTATAAAAACATAATGGAAAAATAAATGAAGTGCATATCTAAATAAAATTATGAGGAACTTCATAAAATACTTGGGTAAAGAAATTCCATGAACAGAGGAGTTCGGCGGGTTATAGTCCATGGGGTCGCAAAAGAGTCAGACATGACTGAGCACAGTGCATGCATGCAAGAAACTGGAATGTTTCCCAGGAATCAGCAGTGGTCCCCATGAGCCCCAGAAGGCTTCCAATAAGACACCCAAATGACTCTAGAAGATCCCTGAAAGGGATCCCTGAAAATTTCTGAGACTCCTTGGTTAACCCCTCTAAATTTTGACATCAGAAACTTATTTGTTAAAATTAATAATCTCCCACTTATTTATTTAGGATACAAAGGATTTGTTGTTCAGTTGCTCAGTCTTGTCTGACTCTTTGCGACCCCATGGACTGCAGCATGTCAGGTTTCCCTGTCCTTCACCATTTCCCGGAGCTTGCTGGAAAGTGACTTAGCACACACAAATGCACCTCTGTTACAGAGCTAAGTATTCTAAATAAGCTGTCGTATTTAAACCTCAGAACATACCTTGCGTGTGTGCTAAGTTGCCTCAGTCGTGTCTGACTCTTTGCGACCCTATGGACTGTAGCCCGCCAGGCTCCTTTGCCCATGAGGATTCTTTAGGCAAGGATACTCCGTGCTCTCCTCCAGGGGATCTTCCCCAACCCAGGGATTGAACCCGCATCTCTTATGTCTCCTTCATTGGCAGGCAGGTTCTTTACTGCTTTTGCCACCTGGGAAGCCCAGAACATACCTTTGAGGTATATATGATTACCTTCATTTTTCAAAATAGAAAACTGAGTCTCATACTGAGTAATTTCTTGGCCAGATGAAACATGGTAGCTCCAAAGCCTGCCTTCTCTCCATTGCACTTTTACTGACATTTCAATTCAATCTGCAGTGTTGCTTCAGGACTGATCCTCTAGACCCCACTCTGTAATTTCAAAGATGCTAATACAATTTTTTAAGAGAAATGATATTCTGAATTAAAAAATGAGATGCTTGCTTTTTTGTGAGTTGTCCAAATAAATGTTCACAAGAAGAATCTTGACAAGATAATTATAACCTGCTCGTTTTCCCCTTTATTTCATCAACAATTCCCAAGAACCTTGAAGCCTTTGAGAAGTGATGCTTAAGAAACGCAGCTAGACAATATGCAGTGCATTCAAGTGGAAGGCTGGCATTCTGTCCATAGCGCAATGACCCTACAGTAAAATGTCACTGTGCTCTTTATTCAAGCCATTGGCATTTTATCAGCGGTTTGTAGCTTAATGGGAGAATAATAAAGTACACTTACATATCAAACTCAGAAAATGTCAGTAGATGATATAATTATATCTTTGAAAAAAAGGGAACGTTTTAAAAAGGGATATGTCATGCACACTGTAATGAAATTGTGTAGCCACATCCATTTTCTAGCTATAAAATACAGTTGCTTTTGGTTTGAGAAATTTGTACTGTATGTAAAATGAGGCAAATATGTGTTGAACATTATCGTAGAGGAATAAACTGCCAGTATTAGACAAATTAAAACCAGAATTCTTCTCCTTCAGTGGGCTTTATGAGCTCTGGCAAGTGACTTTCTCAGTGCTTCATGTTGTTATCGGAGTAATAGAGATAATACTTTCATTTCCTCATTCTCACAGACATGTGCTGTGTGTGTATTAGCCTGGGCATATCTAGAAACACTTAGTGTTTAGGGTTCTCTTAAGGAAAAAATGAGGTCGCATTATTAGTCATGATTAATTTTGATTCTAGTGTAAAGACTAATCAACAATAGAAAGGAAGAGGTTTGGTGGTATTATTTTGCTTCTTGATTTTGGAGAAAAACGATTTTTAATTATGCAAGTGGAGAAATCTTGTTTCAGAATTTGTTGCTTTTGTGTTAAGTGAATCCTCTGCGGCTTGCAAGTGTCCTTCCCTTTATGTGACACTAGTAATGTCACTTGTGTTCCAAGAAGTGCTAATGTTATGGCTTCTGTATTTTTCATTTTAGTTTTAATTCCAGTCATTATATTTTTGTGTTTACCAAGAATCTAAAGCCTCTTTATCAGTACTTTCAAAGAATGGCTTGAAATGTACATTTCAAATGTCATAATTATCAGAATCTGGAATCTGACACATTTTTTTTTCCATTTATTTTTATTAGTTGGAGGCTAATTACTTTACAATATTGTAGTGGTTTTTGCCATACATTGACATGAATCAGCCATGGATTTACATGTGTTCCCCATCCGGAACTCCCCTCCCACCACCTTCCCCATCCCATCCCTCTGGGTCATCCCAGTGTAGCAGCCCTGAGCACTTGTCTCATGCATCCAACCTGGACTGGCGATCTGTTTCACACTTGATAATATATATGTTTCAATGCTGTTCTTTCAGATCATCCCACCCTCGCCTTCTCCCATAGAGTCCTCTGTGTCTGTTTTTCTGTCTTGCATATAGAGTCATTGTTACTGTCTTTCTAAATTCCATATATATGTGTTCGTATACTGTATTGGTGCTTATCTTTCTGACTTACTTCACTCTGTATAATGGGCTCCAGTTTAATCCATCTCATTAGAACTGTTTCAAATGAATTCTTTTTAATGGCTGAGTAATATTCCATAGTGTATATGTACCACAACTTTCTTATCCATTCATCTGCTGATGGGCATCTAGGTTGCTTCCATGTCCTGACTATTATAAACAGTGCTGCGATGAACATTGGGGTGCATGTGTCTCTTTCAGTTCTGGTTTCCTCAGTGTGTATGCCCAGGAGTGGGATTGCTGGGTCATATGGCAGTTCCATTTCCAGCTTTTTGAGGAATCTCCACACTATTCTCCATAGTGGCTGTACTAGTTTGCATTCCTACCAACAGTGTAAGAGGGTTCCCGTTTCTCCACACCCTCTCCAGCATTTTAAAAATATATGTCAAAAAGAATATATATATATATATATATATATATATATATATATATATATATATATGTCACATGTACTTTATTCAGCCCCTCGCAGCACCCCTGCTTCCCGAGGTGTACCTGACCTTGGAGTCCTGAACTTCTTGAGAGTTCTGCAGCATGAACCGTCATGTTCCCATTGCTAAGGGCATATGTGCCACCCTTCTTTGGTCTACTGAGTCAGTTACCCTCATGTCCTTCTGTTTCCCAGCTTCAAAAATTTTGTTGGCTTCAGTGATCTACTGACACCCATAGTCATCTCCTGTCATCTTCTCTCTATACCTTTTTCTTGTGCATTTATGGCTTTGATGTCTTTTTGATGAGTTAGGAACAGTAACATTTCCAAATTAAGTTGGAAGTCTGTTTTAACTTGTTTATTTGTTTATTGTCTATTTCCTCCATTTGATTATATTTTCCAAGAGCCAGGAACCTGGCCTTGTTCACTACAGTATTCCTACCATCCAAACACTCCCTGGTATATCATCCATATTGAATAAATACTTACTGAATATATGTACGCATGAATGAGTGACATGTGATATGGATCTCTTTGTACAGTGCTTACAGCCCAGTAAATGGGTGGCTCAGATGATAAAGTATCCACCTGTAGTGCAGGAGATGCAGGAGACACAACAAGCTTCAGTCCCTTGGTCTAGAAGATCCCCTGGAGAAGGGAATGACAACCCATTCCAGTATTCTTGCCTGAAAAATCCCTTCAACAGAGGAGCCTGGTGAGCTACAGTCCTTGGGGTCACAAAGAGTTGGATATGACTTCAGCAATTAACTAAATCTTAAGCATAAAAAAGTTAAAATATATGTCATGAAAAAAAAACATAAAAGTTAAAATGGTATAGTAATACTTCTAGCCTGTATTTTCTCGTCTGTATCTGTGGTGAGTGTGCTTATGTACACATACATACAGGGGAGAGGGGGTAAGAAGAGGGGGAGAGAGGAAGTGAGGGGAGAAAAAGAGAAAAGATACATTTAATGGCTACTGCAAAGTGTTTGAGAAAATGAACACACCATTTTTATGTGTGTGTTCATTTTTATTTCCTGTGATCAAGTTTATATTACTACTTTCCCGCCGGAAAATTTTCTTTAAATACATTTAAGATACTAGGTAAGGATAAAGAAATTATGCTTCTGAATAGCCTGACCATTTGATTCTCTGTTTTATTGTTAACTTAAGGGCAGCAGGATTTAGGTGAAAATCTCCTGGTCCATGTTAGAATTTGGATTTCTTTCTTTTTTTCTTTTTAAGGTTACTGCAAGATTTCTTTTTTTTTTTTTTTAATCTGTTACTTTTGACAGTTGCTTTTACACAGTATACTTCAGTTCAGTTCAGTTGCTCAGTCGTGTCCGACTCTTTGCGACCCCATGAATTGCAGCATGCCAGGCCTCGCTGTCCATCACCAACTCCCGGAGTTTACTCAGACTCGTGTCCATCGAGTCGGTGATGCCATCCAGACATCTCATCCTCTGTCGTCCCCTTCTCCTCCTGCCCCCAATCCCTCCCAGCATCAGGGTCTTTTCCAATGAGTCAACTCTTCTCATGAGGTGGCCAAAGTATTGGAGTTTCAGCTTCAGTATCAATCCTTCCAATGAACAGCCAGAACTGATGTCCTTTAGGATGGACTGGTTGGATCTCCTTGCAGTCCAAGGGACTCTCAAGAGTCTTCTCCAACACCACAGTTCAAAAGCATCAATTTTTCGGCGCTCAGCTTTCTTCACAATCCAACTCTCACATCCATACATGACCACTGGAAAAACCATAGCCTTGACTAGACGGATCTTTGTTGGCAAGGTAATGTCTCTGCTTTTAAATATGCTATCTAGGTTGGTCATAACTTTCCTTCCAAGGAGTAAGCGTCTTTTAATTTCATGGCTGCAATCACCATCTGCAGTGGTTTTGGAGCCCCCCAAAATAATGTCTGACACTGTTTCCACTGTCTCTCCATCTATTTCCCATGAGGTGATGGGACCAGATGCCATGATCTTAGTTTTCTGAATGTTGAGCTTTAAGCCATCTTCCTCACTCTCCTCTTTCACTTTCATCAAGAGGCTTTTTAGTTCACCTTCACTTTCTGCCATAAGGGTGGTGTCATCTGCATATCTGAGGATATTGATATTTCTCCTGGCAGTCTTGATTCCAGCTTGTGCTTCTGCCAGCCTAGCGTTTCTCATGATGTACCCTGCATATAAGTTAAATAAGCAGGGTGACAGTATACAGCCTTGACGTACTCCTTTTCCTATTTGGAACCAGTCTGTTGTTCCATGTCCAGTTCTAACTGTTGCTTCCTGACCTGCATACAGGTTTCTCAAGAGGCAGGTCAAGTGGTCTGGTATTCCCATCTGTTTCAGAATTTTCCACAGTTTATTGTGATCTACACAGTCAAAGGCTTTGGCATAGTCAATAAAACAGAAATAGATGTTTTTCTGGAACTCTCTTGCTTTTTCGATGATCTAGCAGATGTTGGCAATTTGATCTCTGGTTCCTTTGCCTTTTCTAAAACCAGCTTGAACATCTGGAAGTTCACAGTTCACGTATTGCTGAAGCCTGGCTTGGAGAATTAAATGTAGAGGGAGGGTAATTAGGAAGTTCGGAATGAACATAGATGCTCTGCTTTATTTAAAATAGATAATCAACAGGGAGTTACTCTATAGCACAGAGAACTCTGGTCAATGTTATGTGACTGCCTGGATGGGAGGGGGGTTTGGGGCAAATGGATACACGTATACATATGGCTGAGTCCCTTCACTGTTCACCTTAAACTACCACAACTTTGTTTGTTAATTGTCTATACCTCAACACAAAATAAAAAGTTAAAAGGGGAGGGGAAGGGGATGGTCATCCTTACATTCACTTACAGTTAAATGGTGGTCACGTTTTTAGTACTATCATTAACCTCATGTTTCTTTGCTGGGGTCCTTTTAAGTTTCTGGTCTGCTTTGTGAGGATGTTTTTGTATGTGTTTGAGAAACTGGTTAATATAATCCTTAAATCCTCTTAACGAGGTATACATTGAAGTGTAAGGTCACCATTGCCAATTCCTTGGATTTGTGGACCTCACCTTTCTTTCAAGATTCCCCACTTGTCATTTGTGACTCAGGGCCATCTGGAGTGGGATGGTGGCACCAGTTTAAGTCGTTGTATGAAACATTACTCTGGCTTAACTTTTAATTTCCTATTTTAGATAAAAAGCCAATATAATGTCTCAGCATTTTCTTGGATCTGGTGGATTATCTACTACCTTCTGTAGAGTGTTTGCACCCTGTGTTGGAATCCACTGACTTTAAAGAAGGAAGATGTCAAACAAAATGGAGTTGTCAGTCAAAGATTATAGTAAAAAGACTAGATGAATTTTCAGGTTACAGAAGCTTTGGTTAGCTGGATCCTTTAGTGTTCCAATCAACATAGTGTTGATTGGAAAATCATTTTTATTTATTGCAGTTTCAGATTTATGTGTGTCTAGTCTTTCTTGTAATAGTCTAATTTCTTTATTCATTTTATTTGAAACTTGAATTCAAAATAGTGAATCATGAACATGATTTAGTCATTCTTCAATTTAAGGGAACATTAAGAATAGCATGGGATTTTCTCAGATGAGCGCTAATGTTTAGAACATTTAGGATTTTTAAAAATGGAAACACTTCACTCACTTAAAATACCCGATTCTAAGCAGTTGCTCTTTCAGTGAATTCTGACACTGTTTCAGCGTCTTAATTTTGAGGATCATTTTTCATTGCTGTACGTGTAGACATTTTGAAAGTTATGCAATTTTAGGAAAATCTGTGTTGTTACTAGATCTTTTAAACAAGTTTGTTTCATGTGATTATTTGATTTACATGTTTTATCAAGTCTGAGCTGCCATCAATTGTAAGATATATATTTAAATACCTTTAAGAAAAAGTAAAATTCTATCAGATGTACCTTTTACATGGTAAAGATTATAGAATTCATTCTCACTTTGCATATTTAAAAGTGTGGGGAAAATGTATATCTTTGAATTGACAGGATATATTTAACTGTCTTCCATTAAAGACTTTTGGAGATTTTAAAGTATATATGAAATACTGAAACGTCAACATACCTTAAAGGACAATGATTTTTTAAAAAATGAATTTGAGTATCAATGAGTGAAGATTGAGACTAATATCATAATAGTAAACATTAGACTGTATCATTTATAATAGGGCCACAGACTTTGGTTAATCCTTTTTTTTAATTAAAGTTAGTGCAAAAAGGAACAGTTTATCTATTACACAATTTAATGTCCATGAAATAAACTCAAACCAGCTTCTAAGGAGAGGTTCCAATATTCTTGAAAGTACTAGAATCATACAAAGATTTCTCAGTATTACATTAAGAATGATATCTTATCTATGACTTTAGATTACACACAGTGAGCTTTCTACTACCCTTTGTGAGTACCCCTCCAATGAGATAAGTGGTATCACAGTGAGGCAGTATAAACATTTCCACCAGTGTCCAATATAATACCATTTCTCTCTTTGCTTATTTGTTTTTAGTGTGTTTGAGATATATAATAGGTGGAAAGAGAGGTGGCCTGAACTTCCTTCAAGCACAACTGAATACTGCTTCTCTCAGACAAGTTCTGGATGGCAGTGAGTCTAGACCATACTCCTTGGAGGTTACAGGAAATTTAGCTCATTATGCTGCTACTTAAATATGAAACAGCATGCCTTGACACAGAGAGGAAAATGTTAATTTAACATCTTTTAAATTTTAGAGAAAATTATTTTTTTTCTGAAGAACAGGTGCCTAAAGAGAAGGCCAGTCTATTTCTCTTGGCTGTAGATGCTGGTGAGAAACTTGCTAGGAAGTAAGTTTGAATCACTTCTAATCTAAAAATGAATGGGTGATCCTCGGCCCAACTCATTCACTCTGTAAATTGTAACCAGAGAAAGTTTATCCTAGAAAAAAAAATTAATGTATCTATAACTGGCTCTTCATCTTGGCCATAGAAATTCCTCAAACCCAATCACAGAATATCTTTTTAGGGTTAGTTTTAAAGATCTGCTTTTTGTTGTTAACAGATTTTCCTTGACTTATAATGAGGTTATGTCCTGATAAACTCATCGTAAGTTGAAAGTATCATGTTGTAAATTCATTTAATCTAACATACTGAACATCAGATGTTATAGAGCTTACCTTAAATGTGCTTTGAACATAGCTTTATAGATGGGCAAAATCATCTTACACAAAACCTGTATTATTTATTTTTTCAAAAATTAAAAAAAAATTACTTTGGGCTATAGTTGATTTACAATGTTATGTAATTTTCAAGTGTACAAAAATCTGATCCAGTTACACATATACCTAACATATAGCACTGGGAACTCTGCTCAATATTCTTTAGCCTACATGGGAAAATAATTTGAAAAAGAATAGATACATGTATATGGATAACTAAAGCATATTTTAAATAAAGTGTTGAATCCCTAATGTAACTGATTGAATACTGTACTGAAAGTGAAAAATGGAATAGTTGGATGATTACAGAATAGTTATAAGTGAATCCATTGTTTCTCCTTGTGATTATGGAATGGTGGGTTGACTGGGAACTGAGGCTGCCTCTACCTAGCATCACAAAAGAGTATCATAGCACATATTGCTAGCCCAGGAAAAGATCAAAAATCAATGTTCTAAGAATAAATGTGTATTTCTACTGAATGTATATTGCTTTCTCACCATTGTTAAGTTGAAAAGTCTGTAAGTCAAACCATCATAAGTTGGAAACTATCTGTATACTCTTCAAGATAAAGTATTTGGGGAAAGATACCAAAGCATCTGAGTGAGAAGGCCCTATTTAAAGTTGGGAATGAGTCTACCAAAAATAATAAATGGGAAACATTACATATAGGATTTCCTTATAGCAGTAATCAACTAGTGGCAGTTCAGGTCTGTTTTAGATATAATAAAACCTTACCTTCAAAGCTTAAGAATGCATGCTTCCAGGACTCACTTATCAGTTCACTTATCAGTGAACAAACATCCTGATCTACCTTGTCAATATCAGATAACTCGGAAGAAATTTCAAAGACAAAGTGATGAGAATTATTCTTCAGTTCAGTTCAGTCACTCAGTCATGTCCGACTCTTTGCGATCCCATGAACCGCAGCACACCAGGCCTCTCTGTCCATCACCAACTCCCAGAGTTTACCCAAATTCATGTCCATTGAGTCAGTGATGCCATCCAAGCATCTCATCCTCTGTTGCCCCTTCTCCTCCTGCCCTCCTCAACCTTTCCCAGCACTAGGGTCTTTTCAAATGAATGAGCTCTTCACATCAGGTGGCCAGAGTATTGGAGTTTCAGCTTCAACATCAGTCCTTCCAGTGAACATCCAGGACTGATCTCCTTTGGATGGACTGGTTGGATCTCCTTGCAGTCCAAGGGACTCTCAAGAGTCTTCTCCAACACCACAGTTCAAAAGCATCAATTCTTCTGTGCTCAGTTTTCTTTATAGTCCAACTCTCACATCCATACATGACCACTGGAGAAACCATAGCCTTGACTATATGGACCTTTGTTGACAAAGTAATGTCTCTGCTTTTTAATATGCTGTCTAGGTTGGTCATAACTTTTCTTCCAAGGAGTAAGCATCTTTTAATTTCATGGCTCAATCCCCATCTGCAGTGCTTTGGAGCCCCCCAAAATAAAGTCTGACACTGTTTCCACTGTTTCCCCATTCTTATTCCTCTTAAAATGACTAGTACATCATTACAAAAGATCATCGTTTGTAATTCTGACTTCTGAAGCTGTGGAAGCATCAATAACTATGGTTCTTGTAGTTACTTCTTTTTTTCTAAAGCAGGGTATAGAGTTTTGTTTGGGAAAAAAACACCAGTTCAATATGAAATTCTAACGCAGTAGTTTCTATCACATGGAAGTCTTACTTTAGCTATCAGTGAGACTACTATGTCTGTATTATCACTTCTTTTTGATAGAGCACTAGCATCATCATGCTGGTTTCTCTTCAAAATGTACAGTATACATATACCTTAAATTTCATGGAGATTCTGTGCAAGGAAATAGCTTTTAATGGGCTATACCACAAGGTGAGCATATATAGTAAGCCATATTTATGCTTATTATATAATTACTAAATGAATAGATGAAGTTGTTTCTGTGTGTGCATTAGTCACTCAGTCGAGTCACTCTTTGTGACCTCATAGACTGTAGCCCACCAGGCTCCTCTGTCCATGGAATTGTCCAGGCAAGAATACTGACATAGGTTCCCATTCCCTTCACCAGGGGATCTTCCCAACCCAGGGATTGAATCTGCATCTCCTGTGTCTTCTGCATTGCAGGCAGATTCTTTACCATCTGAGCTACCAGGGAAACCCTAGATTAGGTTGAAAGTGAAAGTGTTGGCTGCTCAGTTGTGTCCAACTTTTTGTGACCCCTTAGACTGTAGCCTACCAAGCTCCTCTGTCCATAGAATTTTCCAAGCAACAATACTGGAGTGGATTGCCATTTCCTTTTCCAGGGATCTTCCCAATCCAGGGATCAAATCTGGGCCTCCTGCATTGCAGGCAGATTCTTTACTCTCTGAGCCACCAGAGAAGCCCCAGATAGATTAGGTTATCTGGGAGTTATTCAAGGAAGACTTCATTTTGACTCATTACTTGGTAATTATTTTTTAACTTGGTACTTCTCAAAACCTGACTTAAGATTCTATTACCATTAGAGCATTTTAACTCCATTAAAGAGTTTTCCTCGTTAACGAGTTTTTCATTTATCTTTAGTTGCTCCTGGAATAAATAACTTGTTTTTGATAATTTTGTTTTCAAATAGTCACCTCACAGTACTCTTGCTTTTTTTAAGCTGCAATGGTAATCAAAGCTCTCTGTTATGTTTGCTGAGTAATTATGACAAATAAAATGCTTCAGAGCAGTGCAGCAACAGAATTCATAAAGTCTTACTACACACATCTGAAGAGTACATGAATCTAGTAAAATGGTGCCCAAGTCATCATTCTTTTATTTATTTTTATTTTTTAATTTTCAACTCTTGATTCTCTTTTATTGGTTTTCTGGAGAGCTCAAATATTGGCTTAAGTCACAGCATTCACATCTGTATACTCTTACTTTTCCAAGTTTCTTATGATTGCCTAATAGAGAAAATTGCCTTTCAACTATTTGATCAACTCACTGACAAATTGTTTTTATGTATGTCACGGCCCCTAAGATAAGAGGAAAGATTTACCTCTAGAAGCCATTGCTATTTCTTTCTCACTTTCTTTTGCTTCACCTAAACCTCTGTTTCTGAAAGTAAAGCCTATAAATGATATATAACCTAATTTTATGTGATGATTGTGAAATATCCTAGCAGAGACCTACATAGACAGAAGCACTGTAAGATCTACGAATTTGCCTTCTAACAAGATCAAGGTGACTCTACAGTATAATAAATCTGATAATCATTTTTCTAGAATTCAGTAATTCTCAGATTTTATTGGGCATATGAATTACTTAGGAATCTTGTTAAAATACAGAATCTCTTTTAGTAGGTCTGGAGTGGGCCTTAGAGCCTATATTTCTAACAGTTCCTAGGTGACAGTGCTAATCTCCAGAGCTTACTTTGAATCAACTGCCCTATGGGTAAGGCTTAGACAAACTACACTGTTGTTGGTTATGGACACAATTGCTAAGACAAAATGCCTTAGTGCTCTCACCATTGCTTATCATTTTGGAAAAAGTCTTCTGTGTTTATTGCACTTATATGTCCAGGAAGCAGAGAACTGATCAAATAGAAGAGATGTAGTCAGATAAGTTGTCTTACAATAAAACAAAGTGCAAGAAAAAGAAAGGATGATGTGGTGTTGGCTAACTGCATTACTTACTGTTGTATAAGAATGGAGGGTCTATTCCTATAATAGAATATTAGGTGATGAGAAGTCTATGAGTTTTATACTCATATCACACTGATCCCAACACTTCATGGCAAATAGAAGGGAGAAAAGTGGAAGCAGTAATAAGACTTTATTTTCTTGGGCTTGAAACTCTGTGAACTGTGACTGTAACCATAAAATTAAAAGATGTGCTCCTTGAAAGCAAAGCGATGACAAACTTAGACAACATGTTAAAAAGCAGAGACAACACTTTACTGACAAAGGTCTGTATAGTCAAAACTATGGTTTTTCCAGAAGTCATGTGTGGATGTGAGAGTTGGACCATGTAGAAGGCTGAATGTTGAAGAATTGATGCTTTTGAATTGTGATCTGGAGAAGACTTGAGGGTCCCTTGAAATGCAAGGAGATCAAACCTATCAATCCAAAAGGAAATCAACCCTGAATATTCATTGGAAGGACTGATTCTGAAGCTGAAGCTCCAGTATTTTGGCCACCTGATGGGGAGAGCCAACTCTGGAAAAGACCCTGATGGCTGGGAAAGATTAAAGGCAAAAAAAGAAGAGGGAAGCAGAGGATGAGATGATTAGATAGCATCACTGACTGAATGGATAGGAATTTGAGCAAACTCCAGGAGATAGTAAAGGACAGGGAAGCCTGGCATGCTGCAGTCCATGGGGTCACAGAGAGTCAGACACGATTTAGTGACTGAACAACAACAGCACCATACCATGACATATCTGAAAATAGGTGCCAAGCCTCTGACTATTGCAGAGCTTTTCCATTGGCCAGGGTTCACTGGGATCATCATTATGTCAAGGTGGCAAGACCATTGACCACTTATACTCTCATCTATAAACTGTAGGATTTTTTCTCTTCTTTGATGAGAGGCAGAGACTTCGAGGAAATATTTGAGGTGGGACTAAATAAAGTCAAGTATCCTTTTAAGCTAAGATTGAGGAATGTACTGAGAGGGACCTTATTGAAAATTTAGAGAGAAGTTGACACAGCTAATGAGTCTGAATGATGTGATCAGTAGATCCACTTAAAGAGTGTTGATACAAAACTATACTTAGAAATGATCCGAGAACCCCTATGTTCACAGTGCATTGTTCACAATAGTCAAGTCATGGAAATAACCTAAATGTCCACTGAAAGATGAATCGATAAAATTGTGGTATATGTATGTGTGTGTGTGTGTGTGTGTATATATATATATATGTACACACAATGGAATATTGCTCAGTCATAAAAACATAATAAAACAATGCAATTTGCAGCAACATGGATGGACCTACAGATTATCATACTAAGTGAAGTAAGTCAGAAAGAGAAAGACAAATATATGATATCACTTATATGTGGAATCTGAAAAGTACACAAATGAACTTATATTTAAAACAGAAACAGAGTCATAGAGAACAAACTTATGGTTGCCACAAGGGAGAAGAGGTGGGGGAGGGATGGATTGGCTGTTGGGGATTAGCAGATGCAAATTATTTTATATAGAATGTACAAACAACAGAGTTCTACTGTACAGTACAGAAAACCATATTCAATATACTGTGATAAGCCATAATGGAAAAGAATATGAAAAAGTTATATAACAATCACTTCACTGTACAGCAGAAATTAATACAATGTTGTAAATCAACTACACTTCAACAAAATAAATTTTTAAAGTAAAGGTTGGTGGAAGCAGCAAGTCTTTACTAATGTAGGAGGGAGAAGATAAAGGTAGGGACAGAAAGACGTAAGCTTGATGGCCCTTCTAAAAGCTATTGGAGTTTGGAGAAGGAAGATATGTTGCTAAGAGAACAAGCCAGGAAATATTTCTAGGAGAAAGAAGAGGTGGGTCAATAGCACAAAATGAGACAGAGTAGTCTGATAAGAAAAAAATAATTTGATTTGGGCAATTCATTAACTACCTTAGTGAGAGATCAGTTTAAAGAGGACTCTGCTTCAAGATGTGTGGGGATGAAAGTAAAATTTCAGTGGCCTGAGAAATTAATGGAAAGAGAACAAGGACACTAACAAATATGCTTCTCATTTTCAAAAAATATATTTGCACTGACTAATAAAATCTAGACTCCTTCGCTCAGCTTTCAGAACCTTTCAAAGTTTTATTCCACCACATGTGTCTAACCTTGTTTTCTATATCATTGATGTACAGCCCCCTTCTCAAGTGAGAATGGTCTCCTTACTGCCTAGAAAACACCATGTCCATTTTCGCATTTCAGTGTTCATGCTATTACTCTGCATATCTGTTGCTGAAACTTTATGTTCTCTATATTTTTTTTAATCTGCACAAAAGATATGCTTACAAATTGTTAGAGAGGTAATGGGACTGTGTAGATCTTGAATGACTGTTGGGTGAAAGTTGGTGTGGGGATTAGACAGTGCCTGGTTAGGGTAAGTGGAGGCATTCCATTCAACCAAGAATTTCTACGGAATAATCATCTCTTAAAAGTTTGCCAAGAAGATGCACTAGATAGGTAAAAGTCTGTAGGTCATGTCTGCCCCAGACCTAGTCCCAGCCTCAATGTCAAACTTAAGCACAGAAGTTTATAGTCTCCAAGGCTCATTGGTATGTGTCTTTATTATTTAAATCATCTTTTATGTTCCTCATCAAAATTATAATTTTCTTCATACAGCATTCTATATTTTGTGTTACAGTTATCTTGGATAATATTGATTTATGGTTATTGTGAATAGGATATTTTAAACTAGATTTTTCATTGGTAATGCTGATCTACTTGACTTGTATTGCTGTCTAGTATTAGCCACAAATAGTTCTAATAGTTTTTCTTTTAATTCTTTTGTATTTTCTTGATACTATCATAATCTCTATAAGTAATTACAATTTAGTGTCTACCTTTATAATATTTATATCTGTCCTGTCTTTTTTCATATCTAAATGGTTGACTTTGTACTTTAACAAAACACTGAATAACAATGGGGAGAGTTAACAATTATTTCTGTATTCTAAACTGATTAAGACATGAGCATTTTGGAGCCACCTAATTTTCTCTCTATTCTGTGCTCTTATATCCGTTTACGTTCTTCCACCTGTGAGTAAATGAGTTTGCTTTCTAAAAGAGGACTGAAATGATTTGCTGCATTTGAAAGTAATCACACTTTTCTTAGGACCTTCCTGGTAATACTCCATGTTTTATTTTTTGGAACAAACATAACAGATACTTCATACAGACTTGCTATTATGAACATTACCTAAACTGTGCTTAATACAGTAATGAACCATGAGATAACAGAAAAGTTGACATTTGTTTGCCTTTATGGAAAAGGAACCACAATGTAGTCATTTTGATAGATTCATTATCACCTTGTGCTTCATCCAGCCCAGCATTTTGCATACAAGTTAAATAAGCAAGATAACAATACACAGACTTATACTCCTTTCCCAATTTGGAACCAGTCCATTGTTCCATGTCTGGTTCTAACTGTTGCTTCTTGACCTGCATACAGATTTCTCAGGAGGCAGGTAAGGTGGTCTGGCATTCCCAGCTCTTTAAGAATTTTCCATAATTTGTTGTGATACACACAGTCAAAGACTATAGCATAGTCAATGAAGCAGATGTTTTTCTAGAATTCTCTTGCTTTTTCCACGATCCAACAGATGTTGGCAATGTGATCTCTGATTCTTCTGCCTTTTATAAATCCAGTTTGAACATCTGGAAGTTCTCTGTTCACATACTGTTGAAGCCTAGCTTGGAAAATTTTAAGCATTGCTTTGCTAGTGTGTGAGATGAGTGCAACTGTGAGGTAGTTTGAACATTCTTTGGCATTGCCTTTCTTTGGGATTGGAATGAAAACTGACCTTTTCCAGTCCTGTGGCCACTGCTGAGTTTTCTAAATTTGCTGGCATAATGAGTGCAGCACTTTCACATCATCACCCTTTAGGATTTGGAATAACTCAACTGGAATTCAGTCACTTCCACTAACTTTGTCTGTAGTAATATTTCCTAAGACCCACTTGACTTCACACTCTAGGATGTCTGGCTCTAGGTGAGAGATCACACCACTGTGGTCATCAGGGTCATTAAGATCTTTTAAGTATAGTTCTTCCATGTATTTTTGCCACCTCTTCTTAATATCTTCTGCTTGTGTTAGGTCCATACCATTTCTGTCCTTTACTGTGCCCATTTTTGCATGAAGTGTTCCCTCAGTATCTCTGATTTTCTTGAAGAGATCTCTAGTCTTTCCCATTCTGTTGTTTTCCTCTATTTCTTTGCACTGAGGAAGGCTTTCTTATCTCTCCTTGCTATTCCTTGGAACTCTACATTCAGATGGATATATCTTTCCTTTTGTCCTTTGCCTTTAGCTTCTCTTCTTTTCTCAGCTATCTGTAAGGCCTCCTCAGACAACCACTCTGCCTTTTTGCATTTCATCTTCCTGGGGATGGTTTTGACCACTGCCTCCTGTACAATGTTACAAACCTCTGTCCATAGTTCTTCAGACACTCTATCTATCAGGCCTGATCCCTTGAATCTATTTGTCACTTCCACTGTATAATCATAAAGGATTTGATTTAGGTCATACCTGAATATTCTAGTGGTTTTCCCTACTTTCTTCAATTTAAGTCTGAATTTGGCAATAAGGAGTTCATGATCTGAGCTACAGTCACCTCCTGGTCTTGTTTTTGCTGACTTTATAGAGCTTCTCCATCTTCAGCTGCAAAGAATATAATCAATCTGATTTTGATATTGACCATCTGGTGATGTCCATGTGTAGAGTCTTCTCACACACATTCTCAATATGTGTTGTTGGAAGAGGGTGTTTTGCTATGACCAGTGCGTTCTCTTGACAAAACTCTGTTAGCCTTTACTCTGCTTCATTTTGTACTCCAAGACCATACTTGCCTCTTACTGCAGGTATCTCTTGACTTCCCACTTTTGTATTCTAGTCCCCTATGATGAAAGGGGCATCTTTTTTTGGTGTTAGTTCTAAAAGGTCCTTATAGAACCATTCAACTTCAGCTTCTTCAGCATTAGTGGTTAGAGCATAGACTTGGATTGCTGTGATATTGAATGGCTTGCCTTGGAGATGAACCGAGATCATTCTGTCATTTTTGAGATTGCACACAAGTACTGCATTTTGAACTCTTCTGTTGAATATGAAGGCTAATCCATTTCTTCTAAGGGATTGTTGCCCACAGTAGTAGATACAGTGGTCATCTGAATTAAATTCGCCCACTCTGGTTCCATTTTAATTCACTGATTCCTAAAATGTCAATGTTCACTCTTACCATCTCCTGTTTGACCACTTCCAATTTACCTTGATTCATGGACTTAACTTTCAGTTTCCTATGCAATATTGTTCTTTACAGAATCGAACTTTATTTCTATCCCCAGTCACATCCACAATTGGGTGTTGTTTTCGCTTTGGCTTAACCTCTTCACTCCTGGAGCTATTTCTCCAGTCTTCTCCAGTAGCATATTGGCCACCTACCGACCTGGGAGTTCATCTTTTAGTGTCATATATTTTATACGTCAATGTGTTAATGTAAATCCACATTAAGGAGAATGCTCTTGTCTCCCAGAAAAGTGACTTTGGAGACATACTGTCTGTCTTCTGAAGGTTGCCTCTGTAAGTTGGGGCTTCCCTTGTAGCTCAGATGATAAAGAATCTGCCTGCAATGCAGGAGACCTGGGTTTGATACCTGGGTTGGGAAGATCCCCTGGAGAAGGAAATAGCTGCTGCTACTGCTGCTAAGTTGCTTCAGTCGTGTCCGACTCTGTGCGACCCCATAGATGGCAGCCCACCAGGCTCCCCCATCCCTGGGATTCTCTAGGCAAGAATACTGGAGTGGGTTGCCATTCCCTTCTCCAATGCATGAAAGTGAAAAGTGAAAGTGAAGTCACTCAGTCGTGTCTGACTCTTAGCGACCCCATGGACTGCAGCCTACCAGGCTCCTCCGTCCATGGGATTTTCCAGGCAAGAGTACTGGAGTGGGGTGCCCTTGCCTTCTCTGAGGGAATAGCTACCCTCTCCAGTATTCCCACCTGGAGAATTCCAGACAGAGGTTACAGTGCTTAGGGTTGCAAAGAGCGAGACACAACTGAATGACTAGCACTTTCTGTAGGTGGAACTGGAAAAACTCTAAAGTGTGACTGACTCCATATACATTTTACAGCTAACTACCATTTTTTGGCAGTCTTATTCTTAATGATTTTATCTTTCTTTTTTTAGCTAGTCTTTGTGCTTAAATGTCCTTACAGAGTCCTTCTTTAATTCTCTGTATCTAATTAGTTAGCAATCAAAAGAAAGCTGAATATGATGGTTCCCATTTCTATAGTAACCACGTCTGAAGTAATGGTTCTACTTCATTCATCATCTTAGTTTTCTTAATACTTTTTTTTCCTTCTGGTATTATTATCTTTCCTAATAAACTGACTAGACATTGATTGTGACTTGCCAAATCACTTTGCTTGCTCTGTAATTTGGAGTAAAGAGCAGAGACTAAAGCATTTAGAACTTTTCTGTCGACTAGCTTTCTTGATAACTTCCAATAAAAGGTTTAGTTTCCTAAGCAGGATAGACACCTCAGTGCAAATAAACTACAACACCCACATTCCTGTGAATCTGATAAAAATAATGCAGAGGTGTAGATGACTAGCTAAAGAGAATATGAAACAGTTGCATTCATTTCCCTCCCAGACTTCTCACTGGCAGAAAATATTCAGAAGTCAATAGGAGATAAGGTATTTAAAAGATATTAAAAGCTTTGTTAGCAGATTGAATTGCTCTAGATGTAGCACTAAAAGAAGTTTGGCAATTGAAATATGTATCCAAACTATGATACCTAGAAAAGGAGTGATAATGCAAATCTAGTTTCTATTCTGGAAATTTTCGCAGGTTAACCAAATGTTGAGACTGAGTCATTCAGGCTCTTCGGATCAAATTTACCACATTGTTTTTATAAGATGAAATCGGAAATAGCAAGAATCTTCATTTAAAGCCTATGGAAAGTGACACATAAATCATGCATTTTGATGGTCCACCATTAATTAACTACTATTTCATCTCTGTCCTCACTTTTGAGCTCACTTGGGTACTGGTTTTCCTGACTGAAAGCTCAAAGGCAGTTCCACCGTTTATTCTATTTTCTTTCCTCCCTGAATCTAGGTACTCTAACCAGCACTATATTTGTCAATCTGTGAAAGCACAACCTCCAGTGGGTTGAAAATTTTGAGCTACTTACAAGTCTGCTCTTCCTCCTTTATTCACATCCTTTTTGTTTTTTTTCCCTTGCAGGAAATAAATAGCTATTAATTTATATGCTAATCCATATAATTCCACATTTTCCTTAAGATGACGCTATGTGAGATGTATTTATGATTTAATATACAAAGGATATTTTAAAATTATGAGATAATAATACACTATTTCTGGACAGTTATGCAGAGCAATTTTACAATTGTTCTTTTGTATTTAAGGTGACAACACTTGTCAACACAAGCAACAAAGGCCCATCTGGTAAAAAGAAAGGAAGGTCAAAGAAAGCCCATGTACTGGCCGCATCTGTAGAGCAAGCCACTCAGAACTTTCTGGAAAAAGGTGAACAGATTGCTAAGGAGAGTCAAGATCTCAAAGAAGAACTGGTTGCTGCTGTTGAGGATGTCCGCAAACAAGGTAGGAAGAACGATATTATTTCAGAGGGATGAATATGATGTTTAAACAGTGGGTTTTTTTCTAGAAAAATAAGACTACTCTTAAATAAGACTACTCAAAAGAGTAGTCTTATTATTTTTTTTTCGCCTCTATATGCACTTCTCATTTTTAATTTTGCTGGAATTAGGTGTATAGGCAGGTAGAAATTTCTTTGTTGTGGCAGTTTAACACAGCTACAGACACTCCATGTCTGCTGTTGCTCTTCAGATTGTTTTCATCTGGTTGATGAAACCAGACTCTCATGTTAAACTTAGGTGTTGGGGAGGATACGATGAGAATCCTTTGTATTTATAAAGTCACTGAAAATTCAAGATTTGATAGATGAAGGGAGGAGAATACAGTGTAAGAAAATTAATATTGCTTTTGTATGATTCCCAAATTTCTATTTTCAGTTCATGACTTTTCTCAAAAATCTATCTGGTTAACTAGCTACCAATTGATCAATTATATAGCTAGGAAGCTATCAATAATACTATTTATTTAGTATATTAAAATTTTTTAATTGTAGTAAAATACACATAAAATATATTATTATAACCATTTTAAGTGTATAGTTTGGTCATATAAAGTATAATGATATGGTTGAGTCACTAATCTCCATAACTTTTTCACCTTGCAAAACTGAAATTCTATGCCTATTAAACAACCTCCAAGTTTGCCTTTCCCCAAACCACTGGCAATCACTATGTGAGTTTCTTTTTTGAAGAGTTTTACTACTCTAGATGCATGCAAGTAGCATCATAGCATTTGTCTTATTGTGATTGGTTTATTTCACTTAGCATAAGGTCCTTGAGGTTTATGCATATTGTGGCATATGTCAAAATGCCTTTCCTTTTTAGGGCTGAATATTATTTTATTGTATATTTATACTGTGTTTCATTTATCCATTCATCTGTTGGTGGACATTTGTGTGCCTTTAACCTTTTGGCCATTGTGAATAATCCAGCTATGAGCATGGGTATACAAATATCTCTTTATCACCCTGCTTCCAATTCTTTTGGATTTACATCCAGAGGTGATATTGCTAGATCATATAGTAGTTATATTTTTAATTCTTTGAGGAACTTCTCTACTGTTTTCCATAGCAGCCTTGCCATTTTATACTTCTACTAATAGTGCAGAAGGGTTCCAGTTTCTCTATATCCTTGGCAACACTTGTGATTTTCTGTGTTTTTTTTTTTTTAATTTTATAGTAGTAATCACAGTGAATGTCAGATGATATCTCATTGTGATTTTGATTTCCTTTTTTCTAATGATTGACTATATTGAGCATTATTTCGTGTGCTTGTTGGCTATATTTATATCTTCCTTGAAGAAATGTTTATTTAAGCCCATTGCCTTGTTGTTATAGAGTTATAAGAGTAGACCCTTTATCAGATATTGTTTTGCAAATATTTTCTCCCTTCCTGTGGGCTATCTTTTGACTCTATTGACTGTATCCTTTGATACACAGACATTTTAAATTTTGATGTGGTCTTGTTCAGCAGCTTTAGTGGAAAATTCTAGGACACCATGAAATTAGAACAAACACCTACATCCCCCTCATCTCTGTCCTCTGTTTTCTGTCTAATAAATGCCACATTTGTTGTTATTCAGTCTCCCAGTCCTATCTGACTCTTTGCGACACCATGGACTGCAACATACCAGGCCTGCTTGTCCTTCATCATCTCCTGAAGTTTGCCCAAGTTCATGTCCATTGCATCAGTGATGCCATCTAGCCATCTCATCCTCTGATGCCCTCTTCTCCTTCTGACCTCAATCTTTCCTGGCATCGGGAACTTTTCCAATGAGTCAGCAGTTTGCATCAGATGACCAAAATACTGAAGCTTTGGCTTCAATATCAGTCCTTCCAAGGAGTATTCAGGGTTCATTTCCCTTAAGATTGACTGATTTGATCTCCTTGTTGTCCAAGGAACTTTCGGGAGTCTTCTCCAGCACCACAGTTCCAAGGCATCAATTCTTTGTGCTCTGCCTTCTTTATCGTCCAGCTCTCACAGCCGTGCGTGACCACTGGGAGAACCATAGCCTTGACTATGTGGACCTTTGTCGTCAGAGTAAAGTCTATGCTTTTCAATACACTCTCTAGGTTTGTCATCACTTTCCTGCCAAGAAGCAATCATCATCTGATTTCATGGTAGTCATCATCTGCAGTGATGCCACATATATGTATTCAGTTGCAGAAATCTTGGTATCATGCTTACTACTTCCGTTTCCTTCCAAATACAATCTACCACGAAGACCCATAGATTTTTTAACTCCTAGGTACCTCTTAAATTGACCAACTTCTATTTTAGTTATTCAGAAGCACCATGTTTTACCTTCTCCAGGGTCTTTATACATTCTTTCTTCTCTCTCATAGTTAAGAAAGACTCATTCTGCACATCCCAGCTCAAAGAATACCTTCCCAGGGAATCCGTCCCTGACACTCCTGTGATACTCTTTCATGGATATTTCCTTGTCACTTTCCACTGGATAATATAATTTTTGTGAGGTGGCTTAATTGATAGCTTTGTTCTCTGCCACACTGGAAATTAATGAAGATAGAGAACACCCTGTGTCTCTTTTGCAACCATTGATTTGCAATGCTTGGCATTTGTAAGACTTTAAGAAGTATTTGTTGATGAAATGAAGGAATAGATGATTGAATGTTCTATCACCTTTCTACTTGCAAACCAGCCACTTTTTCAATTTGCAGATGGATATTTGGTCCCTGGAAATACCAAACATCTTTCCATACCAAGAATCACCCTTCTTCATACTGCCATGTGCTTCCTATTCTGTTCTTAAATCTAAATGTTAATTCTATTTACATAACACTCATATAAATTGTTTCTTTAATTCAAAGTGTTAAATTTTACATATTTCATCTAATGTGGATGGAATATATTTATATATGTGTTTTAGCAACATAATAGCTTCCAAGTTTCTAAGTGCTATTGAAAACTGGTATTCCTTCTGAATTGCAGATGGACACTTGTGTTCATGCATCTGTAGCCTGGATACTTTCTTTTTCTTTTTTTAGGTTGACTGGGAGATAATAAATTTCACACATTTAAAGTGTGATAAGTTTTGATAAGTTTTGATAAATTTGATAAGTTTTGACAGATGTGTACCACCGTCAATATAGTGAACCTCTCCTACTACAGAGGGTTTTTATTAACTGGCCTCTAGGCTGTTTTCTCAAAGATTTATCTGTCATCAGACAAGTTACATTTTCCTATTTAGTTCCCTTAACCATCCTTAACTTTCCCTTATATTATGCTTAGAAGTTGGTTTTCACACCTTCTGTAGAAATTAATATTTTAGATTTCTCAAAGCTTGTATGAAATGCTGTTTTGGGAGCATAATATAATAACCAGCATAGTTTTTGGTCAGAATGTCCTAGGAATATTAGAGTGAGAAATTATAAAGTTAATTTAGGACAGCTTATCAGTTGTTATTATAGAGAATATTTTAAATTTCCATTATACTAGTGATTTCCCTTACTGAGAAATTATGAATAAGGAATGATACTTATGTATCAAGCCCAGATGCTACATGTCCTTTTCGAAACAAGGTCAAATTCAAGGAAATGTTATATTTGCAAAATAAATTTTCCTGGAAAAATACTTTAAAATTATTTTTTCTGTTTCTCCTATCTTCAGGTACTCTCAAATACACTTCACCTGTCTGTCATGTGTATACTTTTTGTCTCTGACGGCAGAGTCCTTGGGCTCTCCTTTCAGTTCTGTGCCCACAGGCTCTCTTTTCTGCTTTCTGTTCCAACTTGGTTCTTTATTGTGTAACCCCATAGACTGCCTGGTTTTGCACAGATTTTCTGATTGACTATTACCTAGATTTTATTTACAAGTGAGAGGCTGAGTTGACTTTGAGAGAAAGGTGGGGAGCAGGGAGGATGGGGGAGCAAGTGAGGACTAGGGTAGGAATATTTAGTCACTGAAACTTTGAAACTTAGGTATCTTCTCTTGGAGAAAGAAATGGAACTCTCTCCAGTATTCTTGCCTGGGAAATCCCATGAACAGAGGAGCCTGGCAGACTACAGCCCATGGGGTCTCAAAAGATTTGGACACAGTGACTAAACAACATCAACAACAAATAGCCTTTCCTCCCAGCGTAGAAATCTCTTTCTAAATTCAGAAATTGTGAAAACACTTTCTTTCTTTAATGTAGCTCTAGCATCCACACATGCTTACTTATTAAATGATATATGCTTTAGGAATTGAATCTATTGTGTATAATCTTTTTCTATTGAATTGTTTTTGCTTCTTTAAATCAAATGGTGAAAAGCATTGTCACTTTTAAAAAATATTTTCAGCCTGAGTTAAATGCCTGAAGTTTTAGTATAGTACATCTTCATTTTCATATTTTTTAATATAGAATCATTTACTGTTATTCTTTCAAAGTTTCACAACACTCATGATTATAATTACTGTAATCTGGGAAGATTATATATGAAATTATCCATTTAACTATGTCATTATTGTATCTCATATAGTTAAATTTAGTGTTGAATTTTGTAATCACTAAAAATATGTATCTTTTAATCCTAAACTACATGTCAGATTTTTTTTAGGTGTTCAGTACGAGTGGTGATAATATTTTTGTGTGCTGAGTCACTCAGTCATGTCTGACTCTTTGTGACCCCATGAACTATAGCCTGCCAAGCTCCTTTGCCCATGCAATTCTCCAAGCAAGAATACTGGACTGGTAGACAATATTTTTGTCCTAGAATATTTCAGTAGAAGATTTTCCTATACTCTAAATTATAGACTGCAAAAGAAGAATATGAGCAGCATTTCTATTAAAAATAAGTAATGAAGATAAATTACTTAAATATATATAAAAAAGAGAAATCATAGTCAAAGCCTAGAATACTGATATTTTAGACTTGGATAAAAATGGGATATTTTAGACTTGGGTAAATATGGTTGGTCAAGGGTGTGTGTGTGTGTGTGCATGTGTGTCTGTTTTATCATAGATATAGTATTACATATATGTATATTATCTTCCTAATTGAAGTTTAAACTTCATCGGGATATATATATTTCTTTCTGTTCTTAAAGGACCTGGCATGATGCTCCAGCACATGGCAAGTTATATTCAAAGAGATTTTTATGTGAAGTTAGCAGAGCATCAGATGTTTGATTAATATATCTGATTTCCAGTGTTATTTTGGCCATTGACTACACAATTTAAGCTAAATCACCAAACCTGTTTCAGTCTTATTGTCTCCAATTTTCAAAAAGGTAATAATCATTGTTTTGGCCTTATTGGGTTGTTTTACATAATGGAGACACAAAAGATTTTTGAAAAATTAAATTTTACATAAATGTCAGACAAAATTTATTCTTTATAATTTATTAAATCAATCTGTACTCCTTAAGACAATAGCTGGCTTTCCTATTAATAAACAATGCTAGACCAAGGATCTTAGAGAATTGAATCAGTGTCTTGCAGTCTCTCTGAAAAGGACTGCATAACTCACTGTGGCTTAGAGTTGGTAGTCATTGTAAGTGGTCTTAGCAAACCATGATTGGATAGTTGTATAACCCATGTATTATACATAGAGAAGCTCTTACTAAGGATTGTGGAGGCAGTTATCTCAATGAGGTCTTTATACGGAAGCTCTGGCCAGCTTTGGGACAGAGAATGTCAAAACATTTTTAATGTTTACCACCATGCTCTCCCTCAACTGAAAACTCTAGGTTTTAAGCTATGGGCTAATCTTGTTTAGTCACTGAGTTGTGTCAGACTTCTTTGCAACCCCATGGACTATAGCCCGCCAGGGTCCTCTGTCAATGCGATTCCCCAGGCTAGAATGCTAGAGTGGGTTGCCATTTCCTTCACCAGGAGGTGTTAATCTCAGGGTTCTCATTTTTTAGTGAATATTAGAATTGCTTGGAAAGATTTTGAACTTCCTGATGTCCAGGCCTCAGACCTTATCGTTTAAGTCAGGAACTCTTGGGGGGAACCCAAATCTTGAGATTTTTAAAGCTCCCCAGATGATTTCATTGTGCAACCAATTTGAAAAGACATGGAATAATATTCTTCTTGCTGATCAACCCCACCTGATGACTCATTAGTGTATGTTAGCAATTGTTTCCCTTTAGGGAGCTGATGGCAGTCAGTCATTTTACAAGATTTATGAGCTTGTAGCTTACATAAAGTTAGATAGGGGAAACTGATATAGCATTCTGATATGGCATTCAATACTTAGATGTCACGGATCAATGTAACTCTATACCAAAAGATGTTTTACCTAGTCTGGCATTCTGTAGGCACTCAGGGAATATGTGTTGAGTATGTACTAGAGAGCTAAATCTATAAGACAGTCAGTACTTTCAACTCCAGCATCAGTCCTTCCAATGAATATTCAGGGTCGATTTCCTTTAGAATTGACTGGTTTGATCTCCTTGCAGTCCAAGGGATTCTCAATAGCCTTCTCCAACAGCCCAGTTTGAAAGCATCGATTCTTTGGTGCTCAGCCTTCTTTACGGTCCAACTCTCACATCTGTACATGACTACTGGAAAAACCATAGCTTTGACTAGACAGACCTTTGTTGGAAAACTCATGTCTTTACTTTTTAATATGCTGTTTAGGTTTGTCATAGATTTTCTTCCAAGGGGCAAGCGTCTTTTAATTTCATGGCTGCAGTCACCATCTGAAGTGATTTTGGAGCCCAAGAAAATAAAGTCTGTCATTGTTTCCAATTTTTCTGCTTCTATTTGCCATGAAGTGATGGGACTGGATGCTATGATCTTAGTTTTTGAATGTTGAATTTTAAGCCAGATTTTTCACTCTCCTCTTTCACTTCCATTTAGAGGTTCTTTAGTTCCTCTTTGCTTTCTGCCATAAGGGTGGTATCATCTGCATATCTGAGGTTATTGATATTTCTCCTGGCTATCTTCATCCCAGTTTGTGACTCATCCAGCCCAGTATTTTGCATGATGGACTCTGCATATAAGTTAAATAAGCAGGGTGACAATATATAGCTTTGACATACTTCTTTCCCAATTTTGAAAGAACCTGTTGTTCCATGTCCAGTTCTAACTATTGCTTCTTGACCTTTCTACAGGATTTTCAGAAGGTAGGTAAAGTAGTCTGATATTCCTATCTCTTTAAGAACTCTCCACAGTTTATTGTGATCCACACAGTCAAAGGCTTTGACATCATCAATGAGCAGAAGTAGATGTTTTTCCTGACCTCCCTTGCTTCCTCCATGATTCAACAAATGTTGGCAATTTGATCTCTGCTTCCTCTGCCTTTTCTAAATCCAGCTTGTACACCTGGGAGTTCTCTGTTCACATACGGTTGAAGCCTAGCTTGAAGGATTTTGAGCATTACCTGGCTAACATGTGAAATGAACACAATTTTAAAAGGTAAAGAGGTACAACTGACATTGATATTTGGGGGATAGCTACAAAAACCCTGATTTGATGAGAATTTTCATATTCAGGCATAATTAGAACTACAATAAGATGGTGGATAGGGACCATATTAGGAAAAGTTCAGGAACTAAGTGACATATGGACACATGATAAAAGAGAAACAAGAAGGCAGTTCAAAGGTTGGTTTGTACCAATTTAAGGGATGTTTTAGAAAGATTTGTTTGGCAACTTCATGAAAAGTTGACTAAGTCATAGAAAGACAGGACTCAGATTGCTTAGGCATTATTGTAACATTGCAGAGAAAACAAAACAAAAGGAGAAATACTTTGAATGTCTGGGATTGAAGTGATGGTCATGGGAATAGAAATAAGAACCAAAATATTATAGACACTGCAAAAAAGAATAAAAGATTTGCCACTTGTTGAAGGGAAGAGACAAAAGTCAACATTTATTCCATGTTTTTGGCCTTAGACAACTTAATTGTGACATGTTAAGAGATGACAGTTGAGGAAAGAGGACCAATTTGATTTTAAACATCGGTGGATAAAGGAAACTGCCTAGCAGATGGTTAATGCTATAGAAATGAAACTTTCAGTTCAATTCAGTTCAGTTCAGTTGCTCAGTCGTGTCCAACTCTTTGCGACCCCATGGACTGCAGCATGCCAGGCTTCCCTGTCCATCACCAACTCCCAGAGTTTGCTCAAACTCATGTCCATCGAGTCAGTGATGCCATCCAATCATCTCATCCTCTGTCGCCTCCTTCTCCTCCTGCCTTTAATCTTTCCCAGCATCAGGGTCTTTTCTAAGGAGTTGGCTCTTCGCATCAGGTGGCCAAAGGACTGGAGCTTCAGCTTCAGCATCAATCCTTCCAAAGAATATTCAGGACTGATCTCCTTTAGGATGGACTGGTTGGATCTCCTTGCAGTCCAAGGGACTCTCAAGAGTCTTCTCCAACACCACAGTTCAAAAGCATCAATTCTTTGGCGCTCAGCTTTCTTTATGGTCCAATTCTCACATCCATACAAGACTACTGGAAAAACCATAGCTCTGACCATACAGACCTTTGTTGGCAAATTAATGTCTCTACTTTTTAATATGCTATCTAGGTACGGGGGAGCCTGGTGGGCTGCTGTCTATGGGGTCACACAGAGTCAGACACAACTGAAACGACTTAGCAGCAGCAGCAGCAGGTTTGTTATAGATTTTCTTTCAAGGAGCAAGCATCTTTTAACTTCATGGCTGTAGTCACCATCTGCAGGGATTTTGGAGCCCCTCCAAAATAAAATCTCACACTGTTTCCTTTATTTCCCCATCTATTTGCCATGAAGTGATGGGACCGGATTCCATGATGTTAGTTTTCTGAATGTTGAGTTTTAAGCCAACTTTTCACTCTTCTCTTTCATTTTCATCAAGAGGCTCTTTAGTTCTTCACTCTCTGCCAAAGGATGGTGTCATCTGCAACTTTGGGAAATCAGAAATCTGAAAGTTTTTGGAGTTGATAAATAAAGCTTTCAGAATCAGAACTTCCTTTGAGTATAGTACTTTCCAGAAGATAGGAAAGGAAAGAGGATTAGTTTTAGAAGAAAAGCTGCATTAAGACTGAAAATGGGATAGAAATGAATCAGAGAGGAAAGGCATGCCTTGAAATGTGACCAGAGAGCAAACAGAGTACAGAATCTTGAATCCAGGAGAATAGAATATTCTGTGAAAAAGACAGTGATCAATCCAAACTGGGAATGCTGTTGCAATCAGGTCAAATTCTTCTGAGATCATGGAGGATGATTAATGAGAAAACACCTTGGATTTTGTTAGAAAGATGCCATTAAGTATGTAAAGTACATTTTCAGGAGGCTGCAAGGACAATGCCTAAAAAGAAAAAAAAGATGCTAAAAGAAGAGAGTAGATTGCATAGTAAAGGATGTAGGCAGGAAATCTGCCCATCCCCTTCTTTGGTCATTATTGCTCTATCTACTGCACATTTTCTTTTTTTTTTTTTTTCCCCTTAAGGTAGTCTTGGACTCAAATTAGGGACTATGTGTTATCATTTTGTTATTTATTTTGTTATTTATTTCACCTGTGAAGACTGGCACAGTGCCTGACACATAAGAACACTTAATGCCTGACCCTGAACATTGTCTCAGAATGGAAAGAGAGAAATAGAAGAGTAATTGGAGAAAGTATTGTGGACAGAGAATATGATTGTTTGCTTGCCTGCTTATTTTGTTCAGCCTAAATCAGAAGTGTCAGAGCCTATATCAAGAGAGGGAGCCACTGGTGAGGTGAATTGTGGATACAAAGGGACAAAATGTAGGTTGGTCACATGAGGTGATGCAGATTTCTTTATCTCCAAAGCTAGTAGGAAAGAGAGATATACCCAACAATGGGTTCTATAGAAAACATCAGAACAAAAGCAGTTTGGATGAAGTGATCTCAATTATTTTGAATGAAAAAGGAAGTGTTTTTAACAGACCATGGCTATCTGATAGTTGAACACTTTTGTAGATGCTTTTATATTTTTTGTCTGTTACTGGCATCTGTTTGACTCTCTCACATTTCAAAAAATTGCATTTATTGAATACAGCTGTTATTCCTTCCTTGGATGTAGTTAAAAAGGCCAATTTGTATCAGGCTAATTATCTAAGAATTTTTTATTTAATTTGTTTATTTGGTGTGTAACAACATCTGCTAGAACGGAATGCTCACATATTTTCTTTGTGAATTTTCTTAGACTTGAAAGAAATCCATAATCTGTCCTTTGAAAGATAGACACTGTCCATCTTTGCCCAATAAGCAGGTTCATTTAATGATGTAACCCAGCAGCTGCTTCTGTGCTATTTCATTATTGTATTTCCACACCCTCTTAATTATTGGAGCAATTTCTTGAGTTTCCTGTCTTCAGTCAACAGCTCACTCTTTATCTGGGCAAAACAGTTAAGACATGGCCCAGCCAATAAGATGCATCTGGCCATGGTATAGATAGAAATGTACATGGCCTTAACCCATCATTAAGAAGGATCTCATGGAGCAAAGTGGTAAAAGGTACAGATGAAAGAGGTAGCTTCTTCATGAAAACATTTCCAAATCAAAGAGATGATCAGACCTTTCACTGCTCAGTGAAGCTTTTCTTTGTTTTAATACAACTTACAATGTGGAGTGATATAGTTATATCAACTAGTTTCATTGTTATAATTATTATTTTACCCAATCAATATTTATTGAGTAACTAACAACCAGTGGGCAGCGACAGACAGAACAAGACTGAGAAAGGTGTGAGAGAAAGATGTCCTCATGTCTCTGAGAAGGGATAAATCTTTGCCTCTTGATGATCTGGTGGGCTTCCCAGGTGGTGCAAGTGGTAAAGAATCTGCCTGCCAATATAGGAGAAACAGGAGACCCAGGTTTGATCCTTGGGTTGGAAAATCCTCTGGAGTAGGAAATGGCACCCCACTCCAGTATTCTTGCCTGAAAAATTCCATGACCAGAAGAGACTGGTGGGCTACAGTCCATGGGATTACAAAAGGGTCAAGCCAACCTGGTAACTTTCTCCCTCCCCATCCATTTTGCTATTAGGATGGTGTGATGGTGTAATGAGCTGTCCAACAGAAACTCCTGTTTATGTCAACTGTGTGAATCCCCCAACTGAGATCTGATCAAAATCCATTTCCCTGGATGGGCGTGATCAGTTACTCAGGTGTGTCTGAACCTTTGGGACCCCGTGGACTGTAACCCGCCAGGCTCCTCTCCCCATGGAATTCTTCAGGCATGAATACTGGAGTGGGGTGCCATTTCCTACTCCAGGGGATATTCTGGAACAAGGGATCAAACCTGCGTCTCCGCATTGGTGGGTGGGTTCTTTACCACTAGCACAACTTGGGAAGCCCTATTTCCCTGGACAAGAAGCTTCTAATATCACATTGGAATCCTGCCTCTCTTCCTCCAGCCACCCTATTAATATGTAAATCAACGCAGTCCAGTCCTGGAAGAAGGAAGGCAGTGTCCTCTTTCCTGCCCCACTTGGAATCTGTATTCTGCTGAGTATAGATCCATTAATTTAAAAAATAATATTATTTAAAAAATAATATTCAAGTAATATAACAGATGCATGTTTATTAGATCAAGTGAAGAGAAGACCTTGAAGTTGGTATGGTGAGTGTCTTTTCAGTCTCAGTGCAGCTGAGTCAAGGGTCTGGTGATCATCTGGTGTGTCCACACACCGCTGTTCACCGTCCCTCCCAAGGCACCTCCTTCCCTCCTTTATAGAGGCTTTTTTCACAAGCGTTCCTCAGAGTGAAGTTCATAGACCATGCAGTTCAGAATTACCTGGGTGAGGATGAGAGCTATCCATAAAAGTTTGTATTCCTGCGCCCAGCCAAAAGCTTCCCAGATGGCTCAGACAGTAAAGATTCTGCTTGCAATGCAGGAGGCCTGGGTTTGATCCCTGGTTGAGAAGATCCCCTGGAGAAGGGAATGGCTATCTACTCCAATATTCTTGCCTGAAAAATTCCATGAACAGAGGAGGCTGGTGAGCTATAGTCCATGGGGTCACAAAGAGTTGGACACAACTGAGTAACTAACACACATAGCCACATACTTAGATCCAGTATGGCTGGGGTGAGACTGGAAATCTTTATTTCAGATAGGAACCAAGTGAATCTTATGCTTCCAAATTTTGAGAATTACTAATAGCCTAAGTGTATATTGCATCTTTATACACATCATCTTTAATTAAAGCCTTTATTTCCATTGAAAAGAATGCTATCCAGGAATGAGGTAGATCTTCAGAAGCTTTAATACTACAAGTTATAAATATAAAAACCTAGAGATATATACAATGACAAAAATGATAAGAGGTTTGATGTGAAAATATCATGACGATAAAGTGCATAAATGTGAAAATGCCGTATACCTTAGGATTCATCTTAATACAAATGTTAACATTCATAATACTTTTACCTATTGCATATTTTGTTAAATAAAATGTCCTGTGTGCAAAATTTTTCGCTAGTTGCGAGCCCAGGAATATGCTACATCAACCTGGAGCCCTGTTTATGGCTTTTGTTGCAACATATTGAGAGATAACAGAGGGGTTTCCAGGTGGCTCAGTGATAAAGAAACCCCCTGCCTATGCAGACGATGCAAGAGACATAAGTTCAGTTCCTGGGTTGGGAAGATACCCTGGGGTAGAAAGTGGCAACCTCCTCCAGTATTCTGGCCTGGAGAATTCCATGGACTGAGAAGCCTGGTAGCCTACAGCCTGTTGGGTCACAAAGAGTCAGACACAACTGAGTGAATGAGCACTCACACTCGAGAGATAACATGAGACAACTCTTTCATCTTACCCTCTTTCTGGAGACCTTAACTTTTTAAAATGCTGTAATCTTTCAGCAAGAATAATAAACATAATAGCTTCCATCTATTGGTTGTTTGTTATTGCATTTGTAATATACTTTATATGTATTTTCTTAACACTTGACTGGAAAAAATGCACAACATGAGAGTTGTGAGTTAAATTTTATTTGGAGCAAAATGAGAACTATAGTCTGGGAGACAGACTCTCAGATAGCTCTGAGGAACTGCTCTGGGTTGGGGTTGGAGTTTGTCAGTGTGTATATACGATTTTGGTGAAGGAGGATATGTGCAGTCAATCACATATTTTGGCAGAGGTTGCTGTTAGTCACAAGAAGGTTGCTGTTCATCCATTAATGATTTTCGTGTTTTTCTAGATGTGAGAGGATATAAGAAATTGAGCTAATAAAATCTTTTCCTGAAAATATCTAACTATCAGAAGTCTGTTCTGCTGGTATTTTCCCAGAGCACATTCTTGACCTCCTTTCAGGGGGTGTTGAAAGACTGTAACTGCAGTGGCTAGTGACCTGATCCTTGTAGAGGCAGATGGCAAGTGACAATTTTTAGTTGGTAACATTATTCCATTAGTCATTTCAAATGTTATTATCCTTACTGATGCTGAAAGAACTCCCTATCTGTTAATTGACAGATTCAACAAATATTTATTAAGTATTTATTTTGCACATGCACTGTCGAAGAGCTGGGAGTTTAAAATACAGAAGAAAGCAGACATTTTCTGCCTATAAGAATATTACATTCTGACATGAGACAGATAATTAATTAAAAAAAATAAGCAGAGTGATGATTCCAGGCTATAGAAGTACAATTACAAATGAAACCACCAAAAGTATGATAAATGTAAGATAAATTGGTAAGTAGAACTTGAACTATTTTTCTCTGCGAAAGACAGTGAAGGAAAATCATAGATCTACAGAAAATATTTGCAAGTCACATATCTGGTAAAGGACGTATATCTGAACTATATAAATAACTCTTAAAATTCAACAATAAGAAGAGGAACCACCAGATTCAAAAGTGGGCAAATAACCTGAAAAGTTAGGTCACCAATGAAGACATGCAGATGACAAATAAACATATGAAAAAAATGCTCAACATCCTTTATCACTAGGAAAATGCAAATTAATACAAGAAAGAGATTTCATTATATGCCTACTAGAATCAGTAAAATCCCCCAAATTAACAATAACAAATTCTGGTGAGGATGTGGAACAATAGAAACTCTTGCTCATTCAGATGCAAAATGAGATAGCCTCTTTGGAAGAGAGTTTGGCATCATTTTTAAAATAAAACTAAAAATAGAAATACCATACAACACATCAATCTCAGTCCTAGGGATTTACCCTACTGATTTGAAAACTCATGTCTCTAAAAATTCACCTAGCCTTCTTGCATTTAAAAAAAAAAAGGATAGTTTTAGATTTTCATGAAATTTGCAAAGGTAATACAGAAAAATTCCATAACCCTACATCCAATTTTCCTATTATTAACATCTAATATCATTATGATATGTTTGTGTGAGTTAATGAACCAATATTGATACATTATTAGTTGAGCTGAGCAAAATAGTGAAAAATCAGAATAAAAAATCCTTTTGTATATAGCTTAGCAAAACGACAAGAACAAATGCAGTGTGGATGCTGAAATAGTCTTATCCTTAAACTGACTTGCAAAGGATGGTAAATTATACATCTACATAAATGTATAAATGGGAAGTCTAGTTTAAAAGATTACCAACTAAGGTCTATTCTTTTTAATACTGTTTATCCAGACTTGTCAAACCATTCTTGCCTTTCACAGAAAAGATTTAAAGAGGCTTACAGGGATATACAGAGCACAGTAAGAAAGAAAATAGAAATCCACGGAAAAGAAGAAAAAAACAACGTTTGAAACAAAAGAAGAGCCAAGGAACATGTTAATGCCCCAGCATGCTATTTATACCATTCCAACCTGGAATGGTCCAGATGTCAGGAAGGGGCAGAATGGGCGGTGGCGGCAGTGGTTCCAGAGTTAGATTCCATGTCGCAGTTTTCTTGCTGCGTGAGCTGTGTGATGTGAGCAAGCTGCTTATCCTCTGCCCTAGTGTTTGCATGAATTAAGTGGGGCTATGCATACACACACTTCCAGAACTGTTGTGGAGCGCAGATGACAAGATGCATGTAAAGTGCTTAGCATCAGCTCTAGCAGCTGCAGGCTTTAAAAGCCTGGTGGCTATCACCTTTATCATTATCATCATTGTTACGGTACTTGCTACACTGAGCAACACATTGGGCTCTTGTGCTTTATAACAGACTGGTTGTAAATGTAAAGTTTTGTGATATTTTAATTAAAAAATTAAAAATAATCTTTCAGGTAGATCCCTAAATAACCTACATTTCTTTTGAATTTCACCTTGCTTTAAGCTAAAATTACAGCATCTGATTCCTACCATGCATGAAAGGAAATATGCTACATTACATAAAGAAATCTGGTTATCAAGCACTTCCTCCCTAATAGCTAAGTCTGTAATTCAATAAAAAATGCATTTGACGTAAACATCTTGAAAAACAACAGGATAAGATTGTTCAAAATGAAGCTGATTCACTGATGCATCCCTAATTATGATATATGCAGGCAACTTGATGTAACCCAGGTCGTCTTCATTAGCAGTGGATCCCTCTGACATGGAGACTGAGTGAGCCTGTTTTTGGAAAAGAAAATAAATAGGCAAGGCAAACAGCTTCTAAAGCTATGCTGAATCTCGCTAAGTGCATGTTAATATAAAGCCCTAGAAGATCAGACTTCAGGAGACATATAGTAGGCAGTATGGAAAAATCAGATCTTACAATAAATTATGGAGATGCCATCCCAACATGGCAAAGCTAACCAGGGAGACATCTTAATTATTAAAAGCTGATCATGTCCATTATGTTAAATTGGAGAGGAAAGGGCAGGTATGAAAGCCATCAGATGAATGACTTCTTTTTAAACCAAGACTCACTGCCTGATACTGTTTACCTGTTCTCTTGTTTCCATGGGTTAGTAAAGAATGAAGAGCCACTCCTTCTCCCAAAGCCAATCCTACCACTGGAGCTTCTGGTCCCTTCCCCTGTCACCTTTTGAATGACTCAGTTTTGGTGATATCATTCAACTCTGGAATTTCTTCTTTTCTACTGAAATAGTTCAAGCAACATGCAAATGTGTGATAGGTTAAAACAAACAGAAACTCTTACCTAACTGCAGACTCCTTCCAACAACCCCATTTTTCTGCCTTTTTAAAATAAAACTTTTCAAAGAGTAATCAACTCCAGGAGTTGGTGATGGACAAGGAGGCCTGGCATGCTGCGGTTCATGGGGTCGCAAAGAGTCGGACATGACTGAGCTATTGAACTGAACTGAATGCTTTTCATACTGCTCACGGAGTTCTTAGAGCAAGAATACTCGAGTGGTTTGCCATTTCCTTCTCCAGTGGACCATGTTTTGTCAAAACTCTCCACCATGACCCATCCATCTTGGGTGGCCCTGCGTGGCATGGCCCAGAGCTTCATTGAGTTAGACAAGGCTGTGATCCCTGTGACCATTTTGGTTAGTTTTCTGTGATTATGGTTTTCCTTCTGGAGGTTGTGGGCCAATACTTTGGCCACCTAATGCAAAGAGCTGACTCATTGGAGAAGACTCTGATGCTGGGAAAGATTGAGTGCAAGAGGGGAAGGGGAAATAGAGGATAAAATGGTTGGATGGTATCACTGACTCAATGGACATGGATTTGAGCAAACTCTGGGAGATTGTGAAGGACAGGGGAGCCTGGTGTGCTACAGTCCATGGGGTTGCAAAGAGTTGGACACAATTTAGTAACTTAAGAACAACATCTAATCCACAAAATTTTAAGAATTAGATAAATGCCAAGAGATAATTTGAGAAAACATGAAGCACTTTTCAAATTGAACTTGTGAATATTCTATTGCTTTTAAAGGCATACTTTCAAATGAAACTAAAAGATAAGCCAGAAAACTATACAGTAAGTTCCATACATATGAATGAGTTCTGTTCTGAGTTTTCCTAAGTCCAGTTTGTTCATAAGTCCAACAAAGCTAGCTAGATACTGAACTAACACAATCAGCTATATAGTATTTTATTGTAATAGGTTTTTAATACTTTCATACAAATAATACAGAAAGACACACAGAAAAGACATTATTTTTAATCTTATAGTACAATACCTTGAAAAGTAGATTAATACAGTACAATAGCTGGCAGACAGAGGCTGGTATCGAGTGAACAGACAAGAAGAGTTCCTGACTGGAGGAGGGAGGGGAGGTGGAAGGTGGTAGAGCTGAGGGTAATCATCAATAGGAGATGAGGGCAAGTTGCAATTGCACTCATGCCTGACATTGATGGCACAGGTTCTGGTTCCTCACTGGATTCTATTCTATCCATCCTCTTGAAAAAACAATCCAGTGATTTCTGTGTAGTAGCTCTTTCTTTCTCATCATAGGTAATATGATAGTACTGGATTGCATTCTCAATGTCTGCTGCAACCTTTGTGTACTATTCTACGTTCAGGTCCTGAGCCTCAGAAATGAACAGTGCCTCCTCAAATAAAGACAATCCCTTTGCAATCCCCTTGCAATCCTGCATTGTGAATCTGTTCAGTTCTTCAGTTACTTCTTCTTGCTCTTGTCTCTCTTTATCCTTTCTTTGGGCATCCAATTTCATTAGGTTTTCATTAGTAAGCTTCTCGTGGTGCACAGCAAGGAATTGAGTGAAGTCAATCTCTTGCAGATCTAGCTTCAGCTTTTCATTGAGCAACCATGTGTTGCTGAAGACCTCCTTGGACTCCTTAGTCACCTTCTCAAGTTTGCAAAAATCATGAACAAACTGGGGACAAATGTTTTTCCATACCCCGTTCATGGTGACAGCTGTAAACTCATGCAAAGCAAAGTCAATGTTTTTATGGCCTTGTAGATTTTATAAAAGGTTGAGGAGGGAATCAATTGCTCAGTCATGTCTGATTCTTTGTGCTCCCGTGGACTGTAGCCTGCCAGGCTTCTCTGGATTCTTTAGGCAAGAATACTAGAGTGGATAGCCATTCCTTTCTTCAGGGGATTTTCCCAACCCTGTAGACGTTATAGTCCTTCCAAAATTGTCACAAGGTTTCTCCTGATTCATTGCTTGCCTTTACTGTCTGGCCAAAAGTGAGACATAAATATTTACTGAAATTTGCTATAACTCCCTGGTCCATAGGTTGGATGGTTGATGTAGTATTCAGTGGCAGATTCACTACTTTGACATTGGGAGGAAAGTCGTTAATAAATGGGGGGGTGGCCTGAAACATTGTCATGCACCAAAATAATGTTGATTGGGATCTCCTTCTTCAAGCAATATTTCTCTGTTGTTGTTTAGTCACTGAGTTGTGTCAGACTTTTTGTGGCCCCGTAGACTGCAACATGCCAGGCTTCTCTGTCCTTTGCTGTCTCCCAGAGTTTGCTCAAGCTTTTGTCCATTAAGTTGGTGATACCATCCAACCATCCTATGCTATATCACCTTCTTCTCCTTCTGCCCTCAGTCTTTCCCAGCATCAGAATCTTTCCAATGAGTTGGCTCTTCACATCAGGTGACCAAAGTATTGAAGCTTCTGTTTCAGCATCAGTCCTTGTAATAAATATTCAGGGTTAATTTCCTTTAGGATTGAAATACTTCTCTACCTCCATGATAAAATGGTGGAAAAACCAGTCCTGGAAAATGGCCTGTGTAACCCAGGCTTTGGGGTTACTCTTCCACACAACAAGGAGAGAGCCCTTGGCTATGGTTCTTAGGGTGCTTGGGTTCTCTGAATAATAAGCTAAGAGTGCTTCAACTTCATATCACCAGAAGCACTGCTGCCAACCAACAGAGGTATGCTATCCTTTGCTGCTTAATAGCCTGACATCAACTTTTTCTTCTTACTGATGTAATTTCGGTCTGGCATCCTCCTGCACTACAGTCCTATATAATCCACATTAAAAACCTGCTTGGGTAAATACTCACCTTCACTGATAATTTCTTGATGCGTTTTGGGAAATTTCCTGGAGGCTACATATCTGCACTGGCTGATTTCTCATTTACTTTTATGTTGTGAGGGTGGGCACACATAAAAGTGTGCCCTTGAACTGATGAAACCATCCACAGCTGGCATTAAAAGATGTGCTCTCTGGACTCTTTGCCATGTTTCTTCTTCAATTCTTCATAAAACCTTTTAGCTTTCTCTTGAATCAGCATTAAGTTGAATGGGACTTGCCACTGATGCTGATCCTGCATCTTCACACTGAGAAGTTTCTCCATCATACTTCCAGGCTTCTTCACTATTATTGTCAACATCATCGGCATAGCAGACTTCACATGTTCCATGATCTTGTCTTTGTTCTTTAGAGTCATGTCGATGATTGACCGATTCATGTTACAAGAAGGAGCCATGTCTACCATCTTTTCGCCTCTTTCCACTCTCTCAGTTATTTTCCCTTTTGATTCCATCATTATGGCTTGGAGCTTCTTAGCTACATCACCAACTACATCACCGCTGCTTTTATGCGGGCTTGAAATAAAGGTACTGTACTACTGTCCTTTACTGTACAGTGAAGTACACAAAATCACACCATGTGTGTAGAGGATGCTGTCATGTGACAATGTATGCCAGACTCGTGAACTAACTTACATGATTGGACATGCGAACATACAAAGTTTGCAACTTGAAAGTTCATGTGTAGGGGACTTACTATATATTCTAAGCAAGTATTTAGATAATTTTTCCATCTTTGATTTAATCCATGTTTTTTATTTTATTTCATATCATTTTAATGTGGATGAAAAAGAAATAATGAATTGTTGATTTGTTTGAAATCCTACCTTTGAAAAATGCTTCTAACAACCGAAAAGAACAACACATTTGTTGTCACTATTAAGCCAATCTGGCCTCTCAGTTTGAATTTCTAAAAATAATTGATGCTATGTAAGTCAGTGCATATTGTTGAAATAAAGTATTTCAGTGTTTATGCCATTTCCTTTTGTATTCTTTTTGCTTTCATGGATGGAATAAAATTTGAGCTCAAGTGTGATTGCCTTTTTAAAGTATAAAAATGCTTAGTAATATTGCCTTTTAAAAAGCCCATAAAATGTGCACTCTATTTGAATGGGCTGCAGTTTGTAACTTCTTATAATTATTACATTATAGTTCACTGATGCATTTTCTTATGGGAATATTTAAGGGATGAAAGATCAGAAATATTAAGTATTTATATTCATTAGAATATGGGGGATTTTTTAATATAGGCAAAAACGAAAAACTAATTGGTTTACATCGAGTTGTAGACTTCATGAACTTACTGCTGTGGTAATTTTCTTAAATATCACAACTGAAAAGATTAATTTAATTCTCTACGGGCTTCCATTGAAACAGTAGATGGTGTTTAAAATATAAATGTAATTATTATAACTAATATGTCTCCGTTCCTTGCCAAAAGCTCTGAATAACAGGAGGTTGTTCTTGGTACATTAATCTCGTGAGAATGCCCATGTATTTGTTTTCTTCAAGAGAAGGGAAACAAGATAGATTCATCATTAATCAAGCTGTGCGGCTCTGAGAAAGGTTACCTTCATCTCAGGTCTTAATTTCTCATCTAAGAAACAGTATCTTCAAGTGAACTCTTCTCTAATATCTCTTTTTGGCCTTGTTTGAAAAAGGAAGAAGAAGAACAATTAAGATGGAGTATGCATAGCTCTGTATGTTGGATTTTGTTTAAATGATTTTTCCAGTTTTACTGAGACATAGTTGGCATATAATAAATATTGCTTAAGTATACAATGGGCTTCCCTGGTGGCTCAGACGGTAAAGCGTCTGTCTCCACTGCTGGCGACCTGGGTTCGGTCCCTGGGTCAGGAAGATCCCCTAGAGAAGGAAATGGCAACCCACTCCAGTACTCTTGCCTGGAAAATCCCATGGATAGAGGAGCCTGGTAGGCTACAGTCCATGCAGTCTTGCAAAGAGTCGGACACGACTGAGCGACTTTACTTACTTAAATATACAGTGTGAAGATTTGATACCTGTATATTGTAAAACATTGATCACAGTAGGGTTAGTTAACACCTACTTCACCTCATAGAATTAGCATTTTGTTGTTATTGTTGTTATGGTGAGAATATTTCTGATCTACTTTCCCAGCAACTTTCACATATAAAATACAGTGCTTTAACTATAGTCACCATTCTGTACATCACATCCCCAGAATGTATCATTGGAAATTGTATCTTTTCACCAGCATATCCTTATTGCCCCCACCCCACAGCTTCTGGGAACTGTTAATCTGTTCTCTGTTTATATGAGTTCAGCTTTTCTAGAAAGCACATATAAGTGAAAATATACAATATTTGCCTTTTTCTGTTAGACTTACTTTATTTCATGGATGCCCTCAGGGTCCATCCCTGTTGTCACAAATGGTAGGATTTCCTTCCTTCTAAAGGATGAATAATATTCCATCACATATTTATCCTTTCCAACCTTTGCTATCACTTGACCTTTTAATAATAGACATCCTAAGAGATGTGAGGTAATATCTTATTGTGGTCTCCATTTGCATTTCCATGATCAGTGAGCATTGTTGAGCATTTTCTTATGTACTCATTGACTGTTTGTCTTCATTGGAAAAATGTCTGTTTAGGATGTATGCCTAGTTTTAATTGGATTATTATTTTTTTGGCTATTTAATTTTATGAGTTCCTTATATATTTTAGATATTAATCCCTATCAGATACATGGTTTGCAAGTATTTTCTCCCATCTTGTAAGATGCCCTTCAATTTGTTAATTGCCTATGTTGGATTTTGTTTAGTCAACCAAGACATGAGTACGTTCCAGAGGAGCTTCTATTCTTATTGTGAAGGAAAGGGAAGTGCCAGGGAGAACACGGAAAAGGAAAAAAACAAACCGAGGCATAAATGTTTTTTTTTTTATTTTTTTAATTAATTAATTAATTTATTTTTTCAGTGGGTTTTGTCATACATTGACACGAACCAGCAATAGATTTACATGTATTCCCCATCCCGATCCCCCCTCCCACCCCCCTCTCCACCCGACTCCTCTGGGTCTTCCCAGTGCACCAGGCTCGAGCACTTGTCTCATGCATCCCACCTGGGCTGGTGACCTGTTTCACCATAGATAATATACATGCTGTTCTTTCGCAACATCCCACCCTCATCTTCTCCCACAGAGTTCAAAAGTCTGTTCTGTACTTCTGTGTCTCTTTTTCTGTTTTGCATATAGGGTTGTCGTTACCATCTTTCTAAATTCCATATAAATGTGTTAGTATGCTGTAATATTCTTTATCTTTCTGGCTTACTTCACTCTGTATAATGGGCTCCAGTTTCCTATCAGCAGATGAATGGATAAGGAAGCTGTGGTACATATACACCATGGAATATTACTCAGCCGTTAAAAAGAATTCATTTGAACCAGTTCTAATGAGATGGATGAAACTGGCATAAATGTTTTAAAGAAAAATACAGCTTCCTTGCAGAAGTCCCTTCTGATTCTTTTACTTCAGCATTGGGAAACAGATCATTGCATTGTTTGGGGATTGTGATCTGAGGAAGATAAATAGATTTCATGCTTTTTATTAGTTTTGTTTTCAGTTCTGGATAAGATATCCCCTGCATATAGTGTTCTGGAGCTTGAACAATAAAGCTAAAAGAGGTATTAGAAATATTTTGTAGATAATTTACCTATTTATTGCAGGACCTGGTTAAAAATCAACACCTGTAATTAGTATTCATACTTCATTTATAATGTTCTCTATTGAGTAAATAAAAATAACCACTAAAATGATTCAAAATCTTTCTACTCCTTTCTACCCCACACTCAGCTTTCGAGAAAAAGATAAATCCTGAAATATACAGTTTTACGAATTTAGTAAGAGTGACCTTATATCCATATAATAACATAAAGATGATGATCTTATATCTCTAATAATGATAATGATCTTAAGTCAAGATCTACTGAAGTTTAATTATCCATAACTCATACATCTATACAATATTATGTTGTTAGTTTTGATTCCAAATGAGTACATTCTACTTTAAGAATAGTAAACATTAGGGTATTTTAGAAATGCTTTCAAGGATTAGAACAAACACCTTTCATAATTAACCATTAGTTTACTAAAACTTTAACCAAATACTTTGAGTTTTGGGGAGTCTTACACTAGGAATTTTTCATATCTTTCAGATATTTAGAAACAGTCCTACTTGACAATTTTTGTGATTGACAATTTAGATAACAACTCTACCTTTCTCTTTTCATCTTAATCAAATTTATACCACAAATATTTTTGGTCTGTATTCTTTATAATGTTCAATTTACATCTCTCTATAGTAAAATGTTATAAGCTCAAGCCAGTTATTCCAGGTAGAGAATAAGATTGATGCTGCTAAGTTTGTTCTGTGTTTTGTTGAATAATGCAACTTTATTTTCATCTAGCACAGACCCCAATATTTTTCTTTCATGCTGCAGAAATTGATTTGAATTTGTTGTACACTTTGATCTTCAGCTGCTTTGTGTATAGCTTCTCCTCCATTGCCTTTTACATCCAGAAAATAGCTGTTTTGGCATTTGCTACTTGTATGTTTTTTTCACCTTGGCTGTCAATATTGTCTGTTTATATTTCAGCTTTTCCTTTTATTTAGAAAGGCTTTACAAAGTAAAAAAGTAGGCTATGCATTAGAAGTACTAAACTGCTTATTATTTCTTATATACTTTTTAACATCTCTGCATAGTAGTATCATTTTTCCATTTTTGTGAAAGTCACCATCAAATGTAATATCTAGTACCATCCTTCTGTGTTATTGTACAGCCACTGTCATAGAGTCATACAGTTTTTGATCTGAAAAGGAACTTGAGGGTTGCATTATTTCGTGATATTCTAAAGACCAGGAATCTGACTCCTAGATATTGCTTATTAGATGCACTAAATTTCATAGCTTATTAGAGGAAGATCAAGACTAGAGGATAGATTTTCAGGTATGATGATTTTTCCCCCCCCGTACTGTTTAATATGAAGTAATCAAGTGGATAGAAGTTGTATTTCAAAGCTTTGTTGGCTGTGTGATACTTGGAATGCATTAGGGCTCATATTTAGGCAAAATCTCACTATTTATACCCTGTCCCCTTAAAAATAAGAATAGTGAAATGGCCCAAAGACATACTGGAAAATGGCATCCTTGGGGTTGCACAGTTAATTACATAGATTGGTGACTGTCCTAGTGGGTCAACATAGGAGGGACAAAAAGTACTTTCACTAACGCTACCAGTTCCTACTGTCCAGTGAAGAAAGTAAAATTCAGTGTTATAAAAAAGTATAGAGGAGTTAGTTGAAAGATTTATAATAAACATTGGTTAGCAACACTTATGGGCTTCCCAGGTGGTGCTAGTGGTAAAGAACCTGCTTGCCAATGCAGGAGACTCAAGAGACACAGGTTCAATCCCTGGGTTAGGAGGATCCCCTGGAGGAGAGGGCATGGCAACCCACTCTACTATTCTTGCCTGGAGAATCCCATGGACAGAGAAACCTGGAGGGCTACAGTCCATAGGATTGCACAGACTTTGGACACAGCTGAAACGACTTAGCACACACAGACACACACACACACACACAGCAACATTTATGAGTCACCTTTTATTAGCAAAGTGTGTGTGTGTGTGTGTGTGTGTGCACGCGCATGTCTGTGTGTGTATGTTAGTCACTCAGTCATGTCCAACTCTCTGCGACCCCATGGACTGTAGCCTGCCAGGCTCCTCTGTCCATAGGATTTCCCAGGCAAGAATACTGGAGTAGGTAGCCATTCTCTTCTCCAGGGGTTCTTCTGGACCCAGAGATCAAACCCAGGTCTTCTGCATTGCAGGTGGATTCTTTACCATCTGAACCACTTGAGAAGTGTTTCATAGCAAAGTATTTCATATGAGAAACTATCTTCTAAATTTAAAGTTAACCCAGTAATTTGTTTTCGCTTATTTTAGCCGTGTGCTTCCTGGGATTCCTTGGTGGCTCAGTGTTAAAGAAACTGCCTGCAGTGCAGGAGACCTGGGTTCGATCCCTGGGTGGAGAAGATCCCCTGGAGAAGGAAGTGGCAGCCCATTCCAGTATTCTGGCTGGAAAAATCCCATGGACAGAGGAACCTGGTGGGCTACAGTCTGTGGGGTCGCAGAGAGTCAGACCTGAGTGACTGAACACAGACACACAAGCCTGTGTTTCCAGTTATTCAGTAGCACAGACTGGCAGGCAAGATATTACCAATGAAGTATCATTCAGATAATCAAAATATACAGTGTATTTACATTTGCAATAAATATGTGGAGAGTCTTACTTGAATTACAACATGAAGTCTAATATTGAAAAAATTTAGGCCAACAATGCTATTGAAAAGTTTTGTATCACTAACATTATTCAAACAACCCACAACAGACTAAATTGATAATGAAGTGGGTAACAGTGATGTATAATTAGAGTGCATAATTAGCAGCTATCAATACTGATGACATAACTACGGTAGACTCTGCTCACCAAACTATTTCATTGTCTTCCTGACATAAAAGTAAGCTACATTTACCACCCTCCTCTGCAGGCGACTGAGGGTGTGTGACTGGGATATGCCTAATAGAATGTTGACAGATGTGATGTGTAACATTTCCAGTCCCAGCCCCTGAAATACTGATATGATCCTCCACCACCTTCTATCCTATATGTTACATGAGGAGGAGAATGCAGTGCAAGACTCTGAGACCCTTAGGATTCAAGTGTATGGGTCCTTAAATACTCAGGTCTCTCCAACCCCATATTTGTCCCTCATTAGAGTAGCAACAGAGAGAAATAAACTTTTATTGTGTTAAATGATGAGGATTGGGGTAGTTGTGTACAGTCCTTAACCCTGATGGATTGAATATTAAAATGAAAGTTCATAAAATTGGGCTTCCCTGGTTGATCAGATGGTAAAGAATCCACTTGCAATATGGGAGACCTGGGTCCAAGTCCTGTGTTGGGAAGATCCCTTGAAGAAGAGAATGGCTACCCACTCCAGTATTCTTGCCTGGGGAATCTCATGGACAGAGGAGCCTGGCAGGCTACAGTCCATGGGGTTGCAGAGAGTCAGACATGACTGAGTGACTTTCACTTTCACTTTTCTTTCATAAAGTTGCATTTGTAAGAAACAGAATTTACATTCTTTGATAAGTCTGAGGTTCTGCCAACAAAACAAGCCTCCAGAGGCCAGAGAGCTTTGAGCCCATAGAGGGTCCAGAAAAAAAAGAAAGAAGTGGGTGACATAGCAACTTTTTCTTGGAGCTTTAGGACAAGGATCTTAACAATGTCTTTTCCCTTAGATAGGACTAAGACCAGCATGTGGTCCCATGGGTAAGGGTGTGAAACGATCAGCGTGTCTATCTAAGCTGAAGGGATAATAGAAAGGCTTACATGTGATCCATCGAGCTAGGAAGAGATGCACCCCAAACCCGGGGAGATGACAGGGTAGTTTTGTCTGGAGGGCCTGTTACAGTATCTCTGGTATCCAGTAGGTGTGTGTGTGTGCTCAGTGGCTTAGTCATGTCTGACACTTTGCGACCCCGTGGAGTGTAGCCTGCCATGCTCCTCTGTCCTTGGGATTTCCCAGGTAAGAATACTGGAGGGGGCTGCCATTTCTTCCTCCAGGGGATTTTCCTGACCCAGAGATCGAAACTGTGTCTCCTACATCTCCTGCATCAGCAGGCAGATTCTTTTACCACTGAGCCACCTGGGAATCCCCCATCCAACAGGCCTATGTCTTAGACATAGTAGAAGTAATTAGAGGTTATGGTAGTGCGTAGGACAAAGAATAGGAAATTAAGGATCAGATCCGTTTCTTTTATCATTCTTCAGCAAGACAGTGAGTTTTTACTTTATCCTCAAAAACATATTTGCACACAGGGTGTTTTTTATGTATTTATTTATTTTTGGCTGTACTAGGTCTCCATTGCTATGTGAGGGCCTTCTCTAGCTGCAGAGGGTAGGGGCCACTCTCTAGTCGTGGTACACAGGCTTCTCATTCGGTGGCTTCTCTTGTTATCCAGCACCCGCTGTAGCTGTGGGGGCTGCAGTAGTTGCGGCACGCTGGCTCAGTAGTGTGGACAGTCTGGTTTTGATAATACATGCAATAGTATTGAATTCAATATTTGTCTAAACAAACATTTGTTGATCATTGGTTGAAATGATGTTTATTTTCATTAAAAATTACAGAAGACCCTCTTTGTTAGACATTTGCAGAGACAAAAGTCACTGTTACTTTTCCCCAAAACCATCCAAATTAACAACATTCCCTAACTTCTTATTTTCAAATATTCTTTTCCTAAAATGGTTTTCAAACTTCAGTAGTACATTAAAATTGCCTGGGGAACTTGTTAAATATAAATTCCATGTGCATATTGAGTGAGAGTCTTTTTATTTGGGAGGAGAGAGGGAGAAAAGAGAGAGATGCTGAAAGCTATTACTGAACTCCCAGACTACCTGTCCAGTGAGATCTGTCCCCACATCCCAGCCTGTACCACACACTTCAGAACACACACTGTCTCTTCTGTGTTACAGGTTAGCTTTAGTTGGAAATAGCATTTCTTCCCACAGGAATATGACAGAATCCTACCTAATCCTCAACATGTAGTTTAGAGATCACCTCCAGAAAGACTTCTAAATTTCCTTGAGATGTACTTTCTCTTTTTGAACAGCCAGCCAGCTATAATTTATAACTCTGATGGTGTATATTCTATTCTGTTGGTGTTGTTATTAGTCTACTTTGTCATTTTTTGCCCTTCTGCCATTCTGTGATTATAATTATTCTGAGAATATTCTTATTTGTGTAAATTTTCAATGGTCAATATGTGTGTTACATTTAATAGGAACTTTTAAAAAATGAATTTGTTACTGGGTACTTATGTCTGAAAGAAGGACATAGTCAGTGGTCAACAACTACTTTCTGAATCAGTGAGACCATAATAGCATCACCTGCCTAAAATTGGCAAATTTGAAAGGAAGTATTAGGCTTCCCTGGTGGCACAGTCATAAAGAATCCACCTGCCAATGCAGGAGACCCAAGAGATACAGGTTCGATCCCTGGGTCAGGAAGATTCCCCTGGAGGAGGAAATGGCAACTCACTCCAGTTTTCTTGCCTAGGAAATCCCATGAACAGAATAGCCTAGCTGACTACAATCCATAGTGTTGCAAAGAGTCAGACACGACTGAGTGACTGAGCACCCAGCATATCATTTCTTCCATTCGGGGATTAAGGTTTGAGAGAGAATATTAGTTGTGTTTTGAGAGATTTATTAAATATGAAGCTTTATACATACAGATATATATGTATATACCTGCACATGTATATTCTCCAGCACACACATGCATCTGTACACACACACACACCCATGCTATCTCTCAGAGTCACACTCACATGGAGCCAGTAAGGGCTCAGCTCAGGTTTTGTGAAGCTGGAGGCAGGTTGTGTGAATGTTCTTAAAGTTTTTCATAGGATCCTCTATGCTTTCTTTAATAATAACCCCATAATCTTGACTTCTGTTTGTCGTTGTCTTCTTTATTGTTCAACCTGCTCTTGTGTTACCTCACCAGGTTGAGGGTATATTTGATCTTGAAACAAGCAGTGACCTTTAATCAATAAACTTCCCTTCAGCCAGCTGTCTGAGATGCTCAAGGAACCAACGTGCTCAAAGCTAGATGGCCCTGAAGGCCACTTCAGGTTTTGTCGAAGTGAAGCCCTCTGTAAGTTCAATTGATGTTTTCATCCTGTGTTGCGTTAACAACGGGGTCTCAAGTGAGATCAAATCTTCAGACATTGCTGGATTATAAACCTGTTTAAGATTCTTTTCCCTCTTCTTTCTGATTTAGCTATTAGTAGAGATTAACTAACACCGCAGCTTTGTCATTGTGACTGTCTAATAATTACATGATTTGCAATTATCCTTAAGTATTAGTCACATTTTGAATACTAGGAATAAGCTCCTTAGAAATTCTTGTTAATGTTTGAGATGAGGAAGCTTTTAAAGAAGGGATTAAATTGGAATTGATCTTTTGGACAATTAGAAGTTCCATAATGGAAGATATCCTGGAATGGTGCCATTATTATTATTTCTTTGTTATTATTATATTTTTGTCATAGTTTTTTTATTTTAAGCAGTTCTGCAGTGATGGAAATATTTTATATCTGTGCTGACCGCATGTGGCCATTGAGCACCTAAAGTGTGACTAGTGTGATTTAGGCACTGAATGTTTGTATCATTTCTCAGATTCCACAGATAAGTGATTGAAGTTAATTTTGAATAATTTTTCTGTTGGACAGAATAGATCTAGAATAGTGGGTGGTTTTGCCCCTTTCTCCGAAGGGACATTTAACAATGTATGGACACATTTTTGGTCACCACATTTAGAGAGGCATGCTACAGCATCTAGTGGGTAGAGATAGAGATCAAGGATGTTGCCAAACTTATGTAGGGCAGCCCTTTACATCAAAGAATGATCTGGTCCAAAATGCCAATGCTGCTGAGTTTGAGAAACCCCACCTACAGTCTAAGATTTGTCAGAGGAGAGTGGGTTCCTCTTCTTAGTACCTAATGATGTGTTAGTATGTATTTGGTTAATGGCCACTAAACTGCAGAAAAAAAAGTAGAACAAAAAGGCCAACTAGTCAACATCAGAAGTGTTGTAAGTGTATCATTCTGAAAAAATATGTATAGACAGTTGACACATACAAGGAAAGATAGTCTTTATAAGCTCCCTAAAGCAGGAAATTCCTGTAAAGAATAACACTGAAGATGGACCAGGCATTTTCATCAAAACGCTATCTGTGTGCAGTAAGGCATATTCATTGTCCATAAAATTGCTACATATTATTAAGGTAAATAACTACTTAGCATTGAAAAAATATGAACAATATGTTTTTGTATTAATACAGGGAACAAAATGTGAAACATTTCTTATTCCAAATAAAGAAGATGTGGTACACATACATATAGTCAAAGGCCGTGCCACATGCTTAGTCGTTCAGTCATATCCAAATCTTTGAGACCCCACGGCCTGCAGCTCACCAGGCTCCTCTGTCCATGGGATTCTCCAGGCAAGAATACTGGAGTGGGTTGCCATGTCCTCCTCCAGGGGATCTTCCCAACCCAGGGATTTAACCCAGATCTCTCACATTGCAGGCAGTTTCTTTACCTTCTGGGCCAACAGGGAAGCCTGCAATTGAATACTACTCAGCCAGTAAAAAAAAAAAATTAATAATAAAATAATGTCATTTACAGCAACGTGGATGGAACTAGAGATTATCATACTGAGTGAAATTAGCAAGAAAGAGAAAGACAAATACCATATGATACCACTTATGTGTGGAATCTAAAATATGACACAAATGATCTTATCAGTGAAACAGAAATAAACATAGAGAACAGACTTGTGGTTGCCACAGAAAGGAGAGTTGGGGGAGGAATGGAGTAGGATTTGGGGGTTAGTAGATGCAAACTAGTATATATAAAATGGGTAAACTACAAGGTCTTATTGTATAGCACAGGGAACTACATTTAATATCCTTTGATAAAAGCCATAATGTGAAAGAATGTAAAAAAGGATGTGTTTATATGTGTATCTGAATCACTTAGCTATACATTGGAAATTCAGTTCAGTTCAGTAGTTAGTTGTGTCTGACTCTTTGCAACCCTGTGAATCACAGCACTCCAGGCCTCCTTGTCCATCACCAATTCCCGGAGTTTACTCAAACTCATGTCCATCGAGTCGGTGATGCCATCCCAGCCATCTCATCCTCTGCCGTCCCTTCTCCTCCTGCCCCCAATCCCTCCCAGCATCAGGGTCTTTCCCAATGAGTCAACTCTTCGCATTAGGTGGTGAAACTATTGGAGTTTCAGCTTCAGCATCAGTCCTTCCAATGAATATCCAGGACTGATCTCCTTTAGGATGGACTGGTTGGATCTCCTTGCAGTCCAAGGGACTCTCAAGAGTCTTCTCCAACACCACAGTTCAAAAGCATCAATTCTTCAGTGCTCAGCTTGCTTCACAGTCCAACTCTCACATCTATACATGACCACTGGAAAAACCATAGCCTCGACTAGATGGATCTTTGTTGGCAAAGTAATGTCTCTGCTTTTTAATATGCTATCTAGGTTGGTCATAACTTTCCTTCCAAGGAGTAAGCGTCTTAATTTCATGGCTGCAATCACCATCTGCAGTGATTTTGGAGTCTCCAAACATAAAGTCTGACACTGTTTCCACTGTTTCCCCATCTATTTCACATGAGGTGAGGGGACCAGATGCCATGATCTTGGTTTTCTGAATGTTAGCTATAAGCCAACTTTTTCACTCTCTTCTTTCACTTTCATCAAGAAGCTCTTTAGTTCTTCTTCACTTTCTGCCATAAGGGTGGTGTCATCTGCATATCTGAGGTTATTGATATTTCTCCCAGCAGTCTTGATTCCAGCTTGTGCTTCTTCCAGCCCAGCATTTCTCATGATGTACTCTGCATATAAGTTAAATAAGCAGGGTGACAATATACAGCCTTGACGTACTCCTTTTCCTATTTGGAATCAGTCTGTTGTTCCATGTCCAGTTCTAACTGTTGCTTCCTGACCTGCATACAGGTTTCTCAAGAGGCAGGTCAGGTGGTCTGGTATTCCCATCTTCTTCAGAATTTTCCACATTTTATTGTGATCTACACAGTCGAAGGCTTTGGCACAGTCAATAAAGCAGAAATAGATGTTTTTATGGAACTCTCTTGCTTTTTTGATGATCCAGCGAGTGTTGCCAATTTGATCTCTGGTTCCTCTGCCTTTTCTAAAACCAGCTTGAACATCTGGAAGTTCACAGTTCATGTATTGCTGAAACCTGGCTTGGAGAATTTTGAGCTTTGCTTTACTAGCATGTGAGATGAGTGCATTGGAAATTAGCACTTTATAAATCAATTATACTTCAAAAAACATTACTTATTCCAGTTCTGATTACCAAGAGAGATAATACAACTGGGTTAGTTAAACAATGTTTCCCTCTTTTTATAGTTGAGAGTGGCTTGGACAGCTTAAATAAACAGCCAGAGTTTTGATAATTAAACATCAGTAGTTTTTGGTTTCAAACCTCATTCTAAGTCTAAGTGAAAAATAGCCCTAACTTGTACATAATCTATCTTGTTAATTTTTAGATGAAGAAACTATTGCTCAGAGTTTAAGAGAATAACCAAGTTAAATATTAGTTAGTAACAGAGGAGGAGTGAGAATCCAGATTGAGCTGAATGGCTACTAATCCCTTAAAACTTCTAATCACAACCTACTTCTTATCATTGTAAGACAAGGGTGTTCTGTTTTCCAAACCAAACTACCTAGTCTGTGGTGAATTATGGTGTGAAAATATGTGGTATAGATTATACTTGTTTCTTATGAGAATTTAGTTTTTTAGAGCAGTTTTAGGTTTACAGCAGAATGGAGAGGGAGCTAGAGATTTCTCACATGTCCCCTCCCCATTGTCAGCATCACTCAGCAGTAGGGGACATTTCTGGCCAAGTGTGAACCTATATTGGCACATTGTAATCACCCAAAGTTTATAGGTTATGTTAGGATTCTCTCTTGGTGTTACACAACCTGTGGTTTTGGACAAATGTGTAATGATACATATTCTTCATTATGATATCATATAGAGTATTTTGCTGCCCTAAAAATTCTCTGTGCTTCACCTATACATATCTTTTCTCTCCTCCCAATAACCACTGATATTTGCATGGTCTTCATAGTTTTGCCTTTTCAACAAGTGTCATGTAGTTGGAATCATACAGTATGTATTCTTTTCAGATTGTCTTCTTTTACTTAAATATGAATTAAAATTCCTCCATGGTTTTCCATGACTTGTACCACAGTTTATTTGCCCATTTGTCTACTGTAGGATTCCTTGGTTACTTTCAACTTTTAGCACTTATGAATAAAGCTGTTATAAACATCCTTGTACAAGTTTCTGTGTGGACACATTTTCCTCTCCTTTGGGTAAATACCAAGGAGTGTGAGATTGTACTTATTTTAAAAACTAATCCTATTCTGTAGACTTATTTCTTGTAAAGTCAGAGTTTATTAAGCTGATAGTAGATACTTAGAGCATAAAAGTATCATGTATTTTGGAAGTCATTGTCTTACTTGTATGATACATTGTGCTCTTCCAAACAGAATTACCTTGAGCCTTTCTAACATAAATTACATATGAGTGTTAGTATTCTTATCAAAATCCTACTCTAGAACATATATCAATTTCCTATATTTTGTATTATCATGAGCTTTTGCCAGTGTTGCTAGTAATAATAATTATCATCTAGTGGTGGGAATGGGGATGAGGGAAGAGAAAACTTGCTATACTATGAGATCCTGAAATTGCTTTCTGTCCATCTTTTCTTCTGTCCATGTTCCTTCCCTCCCTCTTTTTCTTTCTTCTTTCCTTTCACTAATATTTATAAATTACCTACAGAATTTCAGCCACTGTGCTAAGCCCTGTGGATACAAAGGGAAAAGATAGTGACCTTAATCAGTTTGATGTTAAAGAAACTACATTCACCAGGTACCCTCATGGTCTAAACTCCTTTCCTTAAAGAATCAATCCCTCAAATGTCTGCGTTCCCTCAGCTAGCAGTTCCCACATGTCAAAGTACAGTTGACCCTTGAACAGCATGGTTTTAAACTGGCAGGTCCACTTACATATGGGTTTTTTTAATAAGTACTGCAGTGCTACATCTTCATGATTGGTTGGATCTGCAGATGTAGAGCCATGGATATGAATATGAAAGGCCAACTATGGGTCTAGAACATCTGTGGATTTTGGTTTCTGCAGTGGATCTTGAAGCAATCCTGTGTGTATACCAGTGGACAACTGTAGTTAATATATATGTTATTGTTATTCAGTCAGTCAGTCATGTCTGACTCTTTGCGACCCCATGGACTGCAGCACCCCGGTTCCCTGATCTTCACTACTCTTGGAGTTTGCTCAAACTCATGTCCATTGACTCAATGATGCTGTAATAAAAAGATACAAAGTGAGATGCCCTAGATAATAAGATAATAGTTCAGAGGTGAGTGAGTGGTCAACGTCTAGTGGACAGCTCTGCCGTTCTCAGCGTGTGGTTTTTACTTCTCGGTCTGAGGTAGCTGCTCTGCTTTCTCTCAGTGAGTTTACTTCAGAAAGAGGTACAGTGAGCAGGAGAACATAGTCTCAAGGGCACACGTCACAGCCACTCATTTCCCGTTGTTCAGAACCTACTTTCTAGAGTATATAATGGCAAAGGGGGCTGGGAATATAGTCTTTGGCTGATTGCCCGTGTGTTCAGCTAATATTCTCAAAAGGTAGAGGAAGTAGAAAGTAGATGTTATGGACCAACTATCAACTGGCTGCATACCTGTTTTGGCAATTAATTTTTTGGTGCTTACACATGACGTATATGTGCTTATATGCTCTCTGACTGGGTTATAAGCATCATGATGACCTGGGAAATTTGGTCATTTTCATGTACCCAATGCATAGCACTATGCTAGACTCATCTTAGGCCATTGGTAATGCCAGAATGAATTTTTTGAAAATGTTCAAAGACTTAAATGTAGCATTTTTAGTTGATCTGTCACACATTAAAGTACTATTTTAGGAACTTTATCTCACTGTGGAATTAGGTGTGTTTAGCGTTTGCTTACGTACACTTTTTTTTTTTCCCTCTAAGCCTTCTAAGTACATTTACCTCCAGAAAATAAATTGGAACAACATTTTAAAAAGCATCCAGTAATGTGGAAACAGCCATGAGAACTGAAAACTGGAGTGAAGAGCACTATGTCATAAACTGAAAACCACATGAATATATACACATATACAGGGACTTCCCATGTGACTCAGTGGTAAAGAATCCGCCTGCCAAAGCAAGAGACACAGGAGATGCAGGTTTGATCCCTGGGTCAGGACGATCCCCTGGAGGAGGAAATGGCAACCACTCCAGTATTCTTGCCTAAAAACACCAGAGAAGTCTGGTGGTCTACAGTCCACGGGGTCGCAAAGAGTTGGACACGACAGAATGACCGAGCATGCACACATGCACATACATATGTATACTCACAGACATACATATGTATCTGCTTATGTAGATACATGGATATGTATATGTATGTATATATCTGTATATCTGTGTGAGTTTAAGACTGTTTTTTAGGGACAAGTGACATAATCCTATCGAAATTAAGTTCACCAAAAAGGGAAGGTATCCTATGGACAAAAAGTATCTTGAGGCACCTCTGAGAAACCTCAGGGAGAGCCAGGATCAGGGACTGAGATGCCATGAGTTCCTCCACGTGTCTCAGCTTTGTCCTTCTTTGAGCCAAATTTTTTTCATGCTGATAACCATCTATTGTTCTGCTGTCCTCAAAGTGCTAACTGGGTGGATACCAATACCATCTGAGTTTCAACAGAGAGGCAGAGTTAATTCACTCCTTTGTATGAATTAGAATAGAATCTGAGTGCTCTGTTAAGGAGCATCTTGGGTGAGGTGCCCACCTCGTGCAGTAGACTTTTTTCCAAAGGTGGCTGCCACCAGAGGGTCCATGTTCCTTTGTGGTGTGACTCCATCACTCCTCTCAACAAAAGGCGGAATCTGTTTATCCACCTCTTGGACCTAGGATTACTTTATGACTTGCGTTGACTGACCAATTATGGCAGAAGTGACAGTGAGTGAGTTACACCCAGATCTCAAGAGGTTTTATAGCTTTTGATTGTGTCCTGTTGTAATTAGAAAACCAATGCATGAAGACCCCAAGCTTAAAGACTGAGCTGAAAAAGAAATGCAGCATCCCAGCTGACCCCAGCCCCCAGCCAACAACTGGTGCCAATTGCTAAATGTGAGTGAGGGAATTTTCGACCCTCTAGCACAGCTGATCCTGTGGTTGAATGGGCCTGTATGTGTGAATTCAGAGGAATCCTGCTATCTCTTAACCCATGTCAGAAAATAAGAAAGGATTGTTTTGTTTTGTTTTGTTTTTCAATGAGTAGTAAGTGACTGTGACAACCTTCTTCTAGTCATTGTGTGCCAGGGATGGGGTCACAGAGGAACTGGGCAGTCCTGTGATCACATGTGATGGTTCAAGGCCCCATTCCTAGGAGAGCTTTGGGAAACAACTCTGAGAAGAAGGCATGGTTATGAGTAAATAGAGCAGTAGGATTGAACTAAAAACTATCTATAAAATCAATGAATGACTACAAAATAGGGCTATTAAATTATTTTTAAATGCACCTGTTGAGTTGTACCATGCAGGCCTGCAAGGCCTTTACTTTCCCAGCTTCAAGATCAAAGAAAGAATCTGGAGTCAGTGACAGAAACATCAATGGTTTAATGGATGGGGGAGCCTACCTGTCAGAAGCAAGGTCCTAGAGTGATACCCACTATTTGCATGGCAGGGTAGGGGGAGGGTTACTCGTTATAGGGGGAATTGACATAAGGTAGGCCCGTCAGTTACCAGGAAAACCTGCAGAAGGGCACACCACTTACAACCCCTTTGAAAAGCTAGTGGGAACAATCACTAGCTGGGTCCAAGGGCAAGTCTGTATGAAGGTCAGTCAGTCATGTGAGTAGGGTGTAGGTGAAGCAGGCACTGGTCGGGCAGGAAATGTACAGAGAGCAGAAGAACAGCCATCTTGAGTGCCCTGACCATATAGCACCCAACAAAATAATATTCAGTTTGTGTAAAGTCTCAGGCTCAATATCACATATTCTGAGCCTTATTCTCTTCCTCACTTTCACTCTACTTACTAAGGGATAGATTCCTAAGCTTTCAGGGTATGAAGAATCATTTCTTCTTACCTTGGACATTTGTAACTTTCAGAGATGAATAATCTTATAACTCAGCCTGCATCAGGACATTAGGAGTGAAGTCTGTCATTGAAGATTATTTCAAAGTCACCCATTTGTGGCTGGACTGTATCTTTAATACTACTGAGCTCATCTAGTTGGAGCAGTGCTTGGGAAGGGGACAATGCTCTTAGGAAAGACTTAACAATGGCAGCAGCTGCTGAAAGATAGACCGTGTTGGGTTCCAGCCATTTGGTATGGTCAACAAGGCATGAATGACAGTTTAGAAAGCCGTTCTGATAGCAACTGAAGCCCTGGACCTTTTTATATTCCGTTTTAAAGATTCTGCATTTTTATGTTATTGTGGTTGTAGAGGATGCAAACAGTTATGTTTATTTAAATTTGTATTTGCTTTATTTTAACTTTTTAAATTTTTAGCCATGCTACCATAATAGATCGATTTACTTAACATATTTGGCATCACTAGTATTAGCATTTTTCAAGAGGCTACAAATAAGGGTGCATACATATCAAAGAATCATACGGTATTTGGAATATAAGGGAAACTCAAATAAGTTCTAGTGTTTTTTAAAAATGAAAGGTGAGGCCCATTAAGATACAACAGTGAAGTAGAAGGCATGTGGAATATTTTTCATATTTTGAAAACAAAGAGAAGTGTCCTTTTATGTTGTTCTTTTCATTGTCTTTACCTTTGAGTTTCTTGCTTGGTGTTACACACTACATGGTTTCCATAACCACCACCTCTACCAGGGGCCAGATGGCACTCTTGAATGGTAATGTAATGCCAACTTTGTTTGTAGTTTCTCAATTTGCTAGATAAAATCTCATAAATCCTCCTTCTTTCTATGAAGATTAGAAAGTACCTTAGACTCATAACTTAAAATTCTCTCTAGGGTTGGTAAGGGTATAATTAAGGGAAAGTCATGTAAATAGAACCCTGAGAATTACTCGTTAAGTTAATAGGCAAGAGTTATACGATTATATTCCCGTTTTATGAGCTGCAGACTTGGAAGATTTAAGTCCCCAAAGTTTATTTGAGTAGAAAGATAGATGTTCAGGCACAGACTAATGAAAATAAAAGCCTTTCATTTATCCATAAATTTAAAATATGGACTCCTCAAACAATTATTATTTATTTAGTTCCTTAAAACTACTGGATTACCTTTGCCCTTCTCACTCAGTCATGTCGCTGACTTCATAGGACAGATCTTACTAGTCACTAGGTTCCTTTAAGGTAACAACAGTTTTTTTGTTTTATTTTGTTTATATATGTCTGAATTGAATGCCTAAAAGATCATGCCAACTCATTATGCTTTTGTTATTTTTTTAAATAAATAATGAACAGCTAGTATATAAAAGTAGAGAGGTAGCATGTGATTCTTCTTGGCATGATCATGTCTGGGCATTACCAAAACAAGTATTGTGGTAACAGTTATCTTCACTATAACTATGGGCTTTTCAAACTTACGTTCTTATAAAAGCTACATTAAAATATTAAGACAAGTTTAGAATGGTCAGGGGAAGAAACACTATATAAAAAGGAATCACTCAGACAATTGAGCAGCAGCCATCACCAGCTCAATTGGGATAAAATCAGTGCCAAATATATCTGCACATACAGAAATTTAGATCCACATATCATAAATAGTTCTGAAATGCCACCTGAATCTTATCTTTCATTGGTTTGTTCCTCATATTTCAAAAACAGTGAAATAATGACATCATATTTTTGTAATGATATCATACATTTTTAAATTGTGAACAGATGGCTGTTCTTATATTCCACAGATAATACATTTCCTGATTATGTAGCCCAGGAGATAAAAGAATTAGTTTAATCTCCAGCTCTTTTCATTATTTGAGCCAAAATCACATGGAATTTGTGAAAGAGCCCAGTCTCATTGGTACAATTTCTAATTGTTTTTTTTTTATTATTATTATTAAAAGCTAAGAGTGTGTTCCATGAGTACTCCTTTACAAACAATGAAACAATCCCCTTGGAATTAACTCACAACGTGATTTATGCAAATTAGCTTGACTTTCATATGCAAGACCTGCTTGGGCACCAGCTGGCTTAAAACACATCTGTGCAGCCTATGGCCCAGCTTTCCCACCAGAGCTTTGTTGCAGATATTCAAGCCTCATCAAACCAACTGAAAAGGAGAGAATTTGCATTAATTCTAGAGTAGAGCTCTTGGGACTCTAAAAGAGGAACTATTTACTATACAGCTGGACCTTATGGAAGCCCTATTTGTAAAATGACCTAAAATAAAAGCAATCTATCAATAACTGAGCGATTCCTCTAATATATGTAGTTTACTATAAGAAGAGTCAATATACACTGAACTCTTACTCTATGCCAGGCACTTTTATAGTGTGTGAGTGTGTGTGTGTGTATGTGTGTATTATCATTATTATTATCATTGATTTTTAAATGAGAAAAACTGGTGCTTGGAGGAGCAGGGTGATTTACCAGCAGGGTGACATTTTAATAATTACTAGAACAGAGATTCAGAGGCAGGCTGTGTGCTCCCAGGCCAACTAACTTCACCACGGCACTGTTCTGTGTGCAGAACCAAGGTTGCTTCATTCTCTGTACTGGACACTTGATGTGTCAGCATAGGATGTGGAATTAAGACCCAGAAAGAAGTATGGGAATCAGAGTGCATTTTATTTAATGAAACATCTGATGCCAAACTGATTTTTCCTATAAGAGGGAAAAAAATGACATCTTCATTTCTCCATAATATTTCTCCAAATGAGTTGGTGGAAAGATAACAAAGATGGGGTATATATTTGCAAGGAAGAAATGTCTAGGTAGCTGAAGTCCTCCAGTTTTGGTGCTTCTTTTGCCAGGAACAGGAATGAAAGGCGACAATTTTTATTTTTTTAAACTCAAGTAAACCAAATAACATAGTGCTTCCCAGGTGGCACAGTGGTAAAGAATCTGCCTGCCAATGCAGGAGATATAAGATATGTGAGTTCGATCCCTGGGTCAAGAAAATCCCCTGGAATAGGAAATGGCAACCCAACTCCAGTATTCTTGCATGGAGAATTCCATGGACAGAGAGGATCCTGGTAGGGTATAGTCCATGGGGTTGCAAAGAGTCGGACACAATTGAACACATACACAGAAACAATGTGATCTGTCAGACGAGATCTGTCTGAATCAAACAGTGGTGTCTCATTATTTCCATTACAGCCTCAGTCATGACAGTTTTATATTCCATTATATCCTTACATGCTTTTCCCTCATGCTTCTAGTTTTTCTCATTTAACCTCTCAATATGTTAACTATATTCCTGAAGATCCTGATGTTGAAACATTCTTGAACTCCAGGAGGAAAATCACTTAGTCGTAATGAATATGAATAATGTATGGTTATTTTTAATATTTTGAGATATGTTGCATGTCTGTATATATATATTATATTTAAGATGCTTGCATCCACATTGACAAATCTGATTAGATGAAATTTATTTTCTTTTATGTCTCTCTCACTGTGACATTTACTTTTTTGGACGAAGCATAAGCAAACTTGTATTTATATGAAGAACAGGAAATAATTTAAGGTTTGTTGCCTGAAAGGGAAAATCAAATCTATTATGTATATATATTTGAGACAACAAGTATTTTAAAAGATAAAAACCATTTTTAGCTTGTAAGCACTGTAAAAACAAGGGGCAGGCAGGATTGAGCCCATGGGATTTTGTTTGCCAACTCTTGTCTTCAGTTGCTGTTCAGTCGCTCCGTCCTGTCTGACTCTTTACGACCCCATGGACTGCAGCACACCAGGTTTTCCTGTCCTTCACCATCTCCCGGAGCTTGCTCAAACTCAAGGCTGTTGAGTCCATGATGCCATCAAACCATCTTGTCCTATGTTGTCCCTTTCTCCTCCTGCCTTCAGTCTTTCCCAGCATCAGGGTCTTTTCTAATGAGTCAGCTCTTCACATCAAGTGGCCAAAGTATTAGAGCTTCAGCCTCAGCATCAGTCCTTCCAATGAGTATTCAGGATTGATTTCCTGTAGGTTTGACTGGTTTGATCTCCTTGAAGTCCAAGGGACTCTCAAGAGTCTTTTCCAACACCAAAGTTCAAAAGCATCAATTCTTCATTTCTCAGCTTTCATCATAGTCCAACTCTCACCTTCATACATGGCTACTGGAAAAACCATAGCTTTGACTATATGGACCTTTGTTGGCAAAGTAATATTTCTGCTATTTAATACGCCATCTTGGTTTGTCATAGCTTTTCTTCGAAGGAGCAAGAGTCCTTTAATGGGTTGTACCTAAAATTAGGGCCATTCCCTTGGTTAGAAAAGCACTTTATTCTAGCCCAGGGCAGGCTGATGTGCCAAGCTAGGCATTTAGAATGGCAAGTGACCCACTTTGTGGGTGTGTTGCTGTGTGGTGAGAAAAATGGACTTATCTGGTGGCTCATCTCGTAAAGAATCTGCCTGCAATGCGGGATACCTGGGTTTGATTCCTGGGTTGGGAAGATCCCCTGGAGAAGGGAACGGCTACTCACTCCAGTATGCTGGCCTGGACAGAATTCCATAGACTGTATAGTCCATGGGGTCACAAAGAGTTGGACACAACTAAGCAAGTTTCACTTTTTCGCTCTCCCAAAGTCTCCATGTTACCCATGAACACCATGGATGGATTGCCCAGGGTGGAAAATTACCGGATGATAGTCATTCAGAGAGGAGCGGTGAATGTTGAACTTCAAAGTTCATGTTTACCTGATGTTCATTTCACTCTTGATCTGATAAAACTTAGATGATTTCTGAGAATCTTGGAAATCTTCTAGCTCAGTTTTTAAACTCATATGGGGAACACACATGCCTCTGAAGTCTGATTAAAAACTAAAGACTCTCTTCCTACCAAATATGTAATTATGCAGAGACACCAGACACACACACACACATTGCACAGAGTTTCAGGGTTTTATGAACTCCTTGTGAACTCTCATTTTTAGAACCCAGGTTAAGGACCTGATGTAGTCTGGTTTCCTAAGTGGCCTGAGGAGGTAAGATGGTCTCAACTAATCCCTTCTCTAGATTTAGGTAGAAAGACATTTATGTCTTTTTGTCTATTACGAATTATTTTAGATTTCTGCGCTCGCTGTTTACTCAGGAAGTATCTTTTTGCTTCATAAAATTCATACAACTTATCCTTTTACACATTTAATTGAAATTTTCTTCATATATATAATGTATATGAATATATTATGTATTATTATGGGTATATTTTATGTACCTATGTTATTATAGCTATTTATTATAGGTATATATGTATCTCTATAATAAAATATCCAATGTACAGTTTCAGGCACCTCTAAGAAGAGGATTTAAAGATAGTGTTTTCTTTTCTTTTTTCTAGTGCTGACTTACAAAAACAGTTTTTAAGAGGGAAAAATATAGGGACTGTCCAAGAAACCTTAGATTACATCACCTATGTCAAAAGCAATAAAAGACATGCTCTTATGTGGTGACACTAATTAATGGTTTCTTAAATGCAATGTAATTGATTTTTATAATTCATTTTTTGGAAGATTAATATCTGATACTTGCTTAAATGTATCTAAATTTTAGTTGAGGGTGGGAAGTTCTGAGAGAATAGCATTGAAACAAATGTACTCTCAAGGGTGAAACAGATCTCCAGCCCAGGTTGGATGCATGAGACAAGTGCTCACGGCTGGTGCACTGGGAAGACCCAGAGGGATGGGATGGGGAGGGAGGCGGGAGGGGGGATTGGGATGGGGAACACATGTAAATCCATGGCTGATTCATGTCAATGTATGGCAAAAACCACTACAGTATTGTAAAGTAATTAGCCTCCAACTAATAAAAATAAATGAAAAAAAAAATTTTAGTTGAGCAAAGAAAGAATAAAAGGAAGTAGCTTTCTAGAAAGTTCAAATTTAAGGAAATTTGGACAAATATATGCATGACTGATCGTAATTTTTCAAAATGTGTGTGTGTACGCGTGCATACACATAATCGATAAAGGTTCTAAAATGTCTACAGGTAAGGTAAAACAGGCATTATTTAGCCTGAAATTATACATACCCAAATGTCTGATATCCAGAGGAATTGGAGGACATAGTGTAAATAATTTAAACTGTGCAATAAGAATGGAAAAATGCTTTCTCCTTTTTATTGTTTACTCTGAGGTATTTGAATGGGAATCTAAAAATAATCAGAATTATGCCACCAAATCCCTTTGCTTTTTAAAGCTCCTCTAGTTTAGAAGAAAACATCTTTCTTTGGTCTTTCACTTTTGTACATGCATTTATTGTGCTTAAAGAGAAAGAATGAATTATTGTCTCATTTAGCAGAATCAAGTTAGTATTTAGCCTTAGTTGCTTGGCAGCTATCTAAATTTTCTTAGGATTATATTTAAAATATTGTTAGTTTTATGAATATAATGAAAGTTAACAAGTGGCCTTTAAAAGAGATTAGCTAACTGAATGCGCTGCTGCCTGCCCTCCTTTATTTGTTTTTTAAGTTTTACTAAAATATAACTGATTTACAATGTTGTGTTAGTTTCAGGTATACAGCAGTGTGATTCAGTTATGTATGAAAAAATAAAAGGAATTAGCTTTCCACAAAGTTTTATATAAAATATATATATACATATTTATTCTTTTTCAGTTTCTCTTCCATTATAGGTAATTACAAGATATTGAATATAGTTCCCTGTGGTATAGAGTAGGTCCCTGTTGGTTATCTATCATACAGTAGTGAAAATGCAGAATGTATTTTGGTACAAATACAATGTATTTCTACTTGTGCTGTCACTTCAGTTGTGTCCGACCCTTTGCGACCCCATGGACCATAGCCTGCCAGCCTCCTGTCCGTGGGATTCTCCAGGCAAGGATACTGGAGTGGGTTGCCATTTCCTCCTCCAGATTTTGGTTCTTAGTAAAGCATAAGTTTTTCTGTCTTGGCGCAAAAAGAACTTACTGAGAGCCAGAATGACAGGTAAGAAAAGAGTTTATTAGTACTATTTAGAGTGCTTGTGAGAGACAACTCCTCCTACATGTCAGGGGGTAGGACCTTCTGTGGCCCAACAGGGCTGTCAAGGTGCAATGGAAATGAACAAAAAGGCATGTTCTATATCCTGTACGTCTTTTCAGGTTTCAGTATATTTTCACCTTTCCCCTGTATTTCTGCTCTTAGTTCATGCATAAAAAGCCTCTTCTCAAGGCTCATTTAACTTGCTGACTTCAGTAGGCAGGATGTAGGTCTTATTCCACCATTGTTTTATTGTTTGGGGGCATGGCCTGAGCTTCTGCTGCACTGTTTTGTTGCTAAGCAAGCTTGCTTTTTTAAGTGATCATTAATTTACAAGGTGGTCCATACTTTTCTCTCTACTTCAGATTCCCTAGTGGGATTAGCTGTTTAATCACCTACTTTGTCTCCTTATTCTGTCCCCACTAATAGTGTGTATATTTTAAACCCCAACTCCTAATTTATCCTTCCCACTTTGATAATGGCAAGTTTGTTTTCTATGTCTGTGAATCTATTTCTGTTTTGTAAATAAGTTCTTTTGTAACTTTTTTTTTTTTTTTTAAGATTCCACATATAAGCATTCCTTTAAAGGAAAATCTCAGCTCCAAGATTTTCATTTAAATTTGCAGAAGAGAAATTTCTTCTTTCCACCCCGCCCCCCCACAAATGTTGTGGTGACATCTGCTGTCTTCCTTCAAGGGCAGAACACCTAAGTACTTAATTGTTCAATCTCTACATAAGAATCACTTTGCCTGGCAATGAAAGCCATTGCCTCTAGGGTGTAGCAGCTGCTGAGCTGCTAAAGCCCAGCTACCTACCAGTCTGGGGCCTGCAGGAAAAAGAATGCAAATTCATTTACAAGAAAGGAAGGGAAGGCATTGGTGGTCATTTTTTATTTCAAGTCAGCTGTCAACCAGAGTTTTCTCTTGAAAATATTTAATCTTCACGTTTTAGGGTCCTTTGCACCCTGGTGACCATTGATGGGAAAAAGAGAACGAGCTTAGGGAAGCTGCTGGGTTGCCAGGAGCTGGAAATCTGTGCAAAAGGAGGATGGCCGGGGCCAAAATCTGAGGTTCATGGAGCTTTCTAGTTAATTAGATTTAGTCATGTGACATTTGTGACTCAGTCAATTGCAGAAAATAATTAGCCATGCTTTCCCAGGAAGAGGCCGTTTTCTGTTGCATCCAGCCAGCAGAAGTGAAATCTCTACTAGTGTGTCTTGACTGATAGCATCGTTGACTCAATGGACATGAGTTTGAGCAAACTCCGGGAGATAGTGAAGCACAGGGAAGCCTGATGTGCTGCAGTCCATGGGGTCACAGAGTCAGACATGACTGAGCTGTTGAACAAAAACAACAGTTAACTGCACGGCCCCTCTTAGATTCACCTTTTCTAGAAACTCCTCTTCAACTTCCTCACTGTATTTTTTTTCTCTCTTCTCAACACTTCTGAGGATTTTTTCTTAATACTTGGCAATTCATCACACAAAAGCTTGTGATTTTTATCACATTCCTTCTCTTAAACTCTACAGAACGTCCAGAGTATAAAGAGTTTCTTTCCCTCTCACCTCCTAAATTTCACTGATATCATGTTTTTACTGAGTCCAAGCTGGGTCCAAGTTACACAGCGAACCAGGAAATCGGGTGATGAGTTGTTGAGGCAAAGAATAATGATTTTATGCAGAAAAGTGAGCTGGATGCTAGTTTCTTTCGTAGAACAGAGAGGGGGTGAGGATGTAAAGTAAAACTGCCATTAAGTCTTGCAAAATATCTCCTGCTTTGGTCCGCCTCAGCCTTGGGGAACGGATGTGTTAATTTCTTCTTTCTTGTGGTGTCCATTCACAGGTGGGCAGGGTTAGAAAGTCTCCCTGAGAGCTATAAAAAGCACTTTAGTTTAACATTCAGGCAGAGGGGTAGGGTTCCCCAAGGCAGGCCATTATGTATTGTCTGTAGACAGCATCCCATTAGTGGTTATAGTAACAAAAGCAGCGGAAAGCAAAGGTTAAAGTGGAATAAACATCCAACTGGAGTCATGTCAACATGTCAACATGGAGTTAGTTCAACTCCATGTTGGATTTTCTTTTACTTTAACCTTTGCTTTCTGCTGCTTTTGCTACTATAACCACTAAAGGGATGCTGTCTACAGCTGTAACCGTACATATTGGCCTGCCTATTACAATGTCTGGGCTTCCCTGGTGGCTCAGGCAGTAAAGAATCTGTCTGCAATGTGGGAGACCTGGGATCGATCCCTGGGTTGGGAAGATCCCTTTGAGGAGGGCATGGCAAGCCACTCTAGTATTCTTGCCTGGAGAACCCCATGGACAGAGCAGCCTGGTGGGCTATAGTCCATGAGGTTGCAAAGAGTTGGACACGACTGAGTGAATAAGCATATTACAATGTTTGCTTGTTTAATTTGATGATTTCTGCCCCTACTGTGCTTGTCCCTAGGACTTCACTCCCCTCACATCCCCCTCTACTTTTTACTTCTTTCCCTGCTCGCAATGGGCATACTTTGTTGTTGTTGATTTTAATTGTTTTGTTTTTTTGTTCTTTTTAAGCTGAGTGAATCAAATAATCTCTGTGGGAGAACAATAAAATAGTACAAGGAAGAAAACAAAAGACTCTTCCAAAATGAAGTATTCACAAAGGGATCTTTGCAAAAAACCTCAAATTTCCCCATTCACCTTGGCCAAGCCTCTTGCTTTCCAACTCATAAACAGAGATGGACATGGAACTCAGACATCCTTGGAGATAATGTGGTCACCACAGGAAAGCATGATTTCTACCTTCAACCTTTCTAGGGTTCAGTCTTACTTGAGATTTTGTGAATGCAGTCTCAAGAGATAGGGTACTTTCCCAGGTAAGAACATATACCTTCTGCCCCCACTTAATTCACACACACAGGAGGAAGATTATCTAGATACATTTAATGAAACGAGTTCATTCTCTCAACTAAATTATAAGGATGGTTCTTTTAACTTGCACAGATCACAGTGAAATGGATATATATAGTCACTAAATATTCTTGAATTATATATGGAATTATTTATTCAACATTTATTGAGCCTTTCTTTGCACATTTAATGGCAGCTACTCTGAGAAACGTTAAGTTTCAAAGTTCTAATAATGTTAATAATGTCTTTATGATTAAATTAATGTGGAATTTCACTTTTTCTTCTGCACATATTGAAATAAGTGAATGCATTCAGTTCAGTCCAGTCAGTCATGTCTGACTCTTTGTGACCCCATGGACTGCAGTACACCAGGCTTCCCTGTCCATCGACAACTTCCAGAGCATGCTCAAATTCATGTCCATCGAGTTGGTGATGCCATCCAACCATCTCATTCTCTGTTTTCCCCTTCTCCTTTTGCCTTCAATCTTTTCCCAGAATCAGCGTCTTTTCTAAGGAGTCGGCTGTTCACATCAGGTGGTCAAAGTATTGGATCAGCTTCAGCATCAGTCCTTCCAATGAATATTCAGGACTGATTTCCTTTAGGATTGATTGGTTTGATTTCCTTGCAGTCCAAGGGACTCTCAAGAGTCTTCTCCAATAAATACCACAGTTCAAAACTCAATTCTTTGGCGCTCAGCTTTCTTTATGATCCAAATCTCACATCCCATACATGACTATTAGAAAACCATAGCTCTGACTATCTTTGTTGGCAAAGTAACGTCTCTGCTTTTTAATATGCTGTCTAGGTTTGTCATAACTTTTCTTCCACAGAGCAAGTGTCTTTTAATTTCATGGCTGCAGTCACCATCTGCAGTGATTTTGGAGCCCCAAAAAATAAAGTCTTTCACTGTTTTCATTGTTTTCCTCATCTTTTTGCCATGAAGTGATGGGACCAGATGCCATGATCTTTGTTTTTTGAATGTTGAGTTTTAAGCCAGGTTTTTCACTCTCCTCTTTCATCTTCATCAAGAGGCTCTTTAGTTCCTCTTCACTTTCTGTCATAAGGGTGGTGTCATCTGTGTATCTGAGGTTATTTATACTTATCCCGACAATCTTGATTCCAGCTTGTGCATCATTCAGCCTAGCATTTTGCATTATGTACTCTGCATATAAGTTAAATAAACAGGGTGACAATATGCAGCCTTGACATATTCCTTCCTCAACTTGGAATCAGTCTGTTGTTTTATGTCTGGTTCTAACTGTTGCTTCTTCTCCTGCATATAGATTTCTCAGGAGGCAGGTAAGGTGATCTGGTATTCCCATCTCTTTAAGAATTTTCCACAGTTTGTGGTGATCCACACAGTCAAAGGCTTTAGCATAATCAGTGAAGCAGAAGTAGATATTTTTTCGAATTCTCTTGCTTTTTCTATGATCCAGTGAATGTTGGCAATATGATCTCTAGTTCCCCTGCCTTTTCTAAATGCAGCTTGAACACCTGAAAATTCTTGGTTCACGTACTGTTGATATGAATGGACTAGATCAGAGTTTATGTGGATAGGAATGACTTTTAGCAAGCAGTGTACCTGTTGACTGACAACAACACCTACATCTGCTGAACCCTCTCCCCAACAGTGGCCCAGCCTAAGGAAAATACACTTAACCCAGACCAAAATCTGAGCTAGTTTTATGTGTGAAATGTTTATATTCTACAGGCTTGTTCAAATGTCTAAGGGCACACTCATGCCCATACATACTTCTCTACTTATAACTCACTCTCCAGGTAATTGATTTGATCAGTGGCTCCATAAGCAGCTTTCATATTTTTATCATTGACTTGTATCTGTCCTCAGAACCATAGACTAAAATATCTCTTTACTGGATAACTCTGTTGAGAGGATCCTACACATTTCAACTTAGTGTGTTCAAAACCAAAATCCTGATTTTCCTCCCAAACCTGCTCTTCCCCCAGTTTTCTGTATTTCAATTCCAGTTTCTCAGACCACATTTGAAGTTATAGTCCACTCTTCTCTCAAATACCCTACATGCCTTCTGTCTTCAAATTCTGTGGGCTCTACTTTTAAAATATGTCTAGAATTTGCATATAAAATGTGATGTAGTCATACTTGGCATTTGTGTAGTGATGAGAATTATCTCAGAGATCTACCATAATGCTATGGATGAATGTGACAAAATGTTGAAAGAAGCCCATTCATGATTTTATATGATTTTTTTTATATTAAGTACAAAAGTAGGCGGAACTAACCTATGCTATTAGAAATCAGGTTGCCTTGAAGGTTAGAGATTAGAAAGGATTATGAAGGAGCTTCTGGCATGTCTAGTTTGTGAACATGTATCGAGTTATCCATTTATGATGGACTTTTCTATTTGATACCTTAGTATGTGGTATTTCTATGGAAATAATATGGGTAGACACTGCTACCTCCCTGGTCCACCGCTGTCATCTCTCACCAGATCCCAGCAGTGGCCTCCTACCTGATACCCCTGCTTTTACTCTCTCTCCTACAGTGCGTAGCCAGGTTGTCTTCTTTTTTTTCTAATTTTTAGTGGAATATAGTCGTTTAACAATATTGTGTGTTCTGCTAAACAGCAAAGTGAATCAGCTATATGTATACATGTATCCCCTGTTTTTTGGATTTCCTTTCTATTGAGGTCATCACAGAGCATTTGGGCTTCCCAGGTGGCCCTACTGGTAAAGAGCTCACCTGCCAATGCAGGAGGCATTAAGAGATGCAGGTTCAATCCCTGGGTCGGGAAGATCCCCTGGAGTAGGAAATGGCAACCCACTCCACTGTTCTTGCCTGGAGGATCCCATGGACAGAGGAGCCTGGCAGGCTACAGTCCATGGGGTCACAGAGTCAGAAATGACTGAAGTGACTTAGCACACTTATACAGAGCATTTAATAGAGTTCCCTGTGCTATTCACCAGGTTCTCATTAGTTATCTATTTTATTCATAGTAGTGTATATGTCAATCCCAGGGTGATTTTTTTTTTTTTTTTTGGCTGTAACCCTGGCATATGGGACCTTAGTCCTCAGACCAGGGATCAAACCCACACCCCCGGCATTGGAAGACAAAGTCTTAACCACTGTATCACTGGGGAAGTCCGCAGGATTTTCTTTTTAAAGACAACTCAATCTAAATCACTTTCACTCAGAAGCTCCAGTGGCTTCCTGAGTTTCACAGAGTGTATGCCAAAGGCCAGGCAAGACTCCACCTGGCCAGTACACAGTCCCCACCCGCCTTGGATGCACTTTCTCTTCCTTATACGATTTCTCAACAGACTCCAGCCAGTCTGACCCCACACTCCTTGATGCTGACCACAGCTCTCCCTCAGGATATCTCTGCTGTTCAGTCTCTGTATGTAGGTACTCTGTCTCGATACACATTCAGTTTGCTACCTCACCTCTTCTGACCCCTGCTCCAGAGTTTCCTTACCAGAGAAACCATCCATGACCATACTGTATAAAATAGTACCCTTACTGCTTCCCAGCCACCTTAACTACTTAATTTTTTCAGTACATTGTCATAGGATAAATGATATTTCTAATCTCTTTCTTGTATTTCTCTCTTTTCTAAATTGTTTAGAGGGCAGGGATTTTTGGTGTTTGATCATCAGTGGGTTCCTCCTGCATCTTTAGTGTCTAGGGCAGGGCCTGATACCTAGTTGGATCTTAGTGAATATCTGTTGAATGAATGAAAGCAGCTGTAAACAGGTACTCAGTGTGATAAGACCTGCAGTACTTACCAGCTCCTATGACGTGGTGTTTCAGTATTAACTTTGGAAGTATATCCTAAAGAAAAGGCTCATTAATAGCTACTTTCATGGTATTGTTTACATTTTCTTTATTATTGTCTTGCACAAGTGTATAACTAAAGGGAGAAGTCAGCTAAATTCTTTTAAATGGGGACAGAGGAGAGGAGTCCCCCAACACCTGTGAGGGAGTTTCCTACACATTCTATAAGGAGACTCACTGCTGTTCACAGGATATAGAAAAATGTCTGAAAACACTAACAGGTGTTTCTGTATGCCTTACCAAATGTGAAAAGCAGATGACCATGTTAAAAGTAAATGTTATTTAAATACAAAAGCAGAACACAGAACAATAAGTAAATGTGGGTTTAAATCTAATTTTATTCATTGAAACTAGCAAAGGGAAAGAATACTCTAATTAGTATGTTAGCTTTATTTTTGACCCTAGATACAGAGACTCAGTTGGCATATTTTCATCTGGAGAAAATAGCTTTATTTCAGTTTTACACATAATAAAAAATGTAATGTCACTAATTAAACACACTTACTTTGAGATTTACTGTTAAAACATTCAACTTATTTCACCTTGGAAAACTAATAAATTAAGTAGAGAAATTTTTTTTTTTTGAAGGGGCATAGAAGGACCAGACATTTGCTTTAGAAGAGTGGGCAAAGGTGAAGTGAAGGTCACACATATATTAAACTAATCATACATTCTCCTTAACTGCCTTAGGACACCCTAAGGGGGCCTGCTATGATGAGCCTATCTTACACTATAATGGTAGAGAGTATATTAGAGGGATAACATCCTACAGAGATTTAATTATGATGCTTATTACCATCTGTGTTTTTCAGCAACGGTTTCTTATAACTCTCTAACTCACCTCTTTTTCCTCACCTCCCATTATCTATGAAATTTATTAGTTTCTCATTATTCTTCAATCCATGGTCACCAAATAAAGTTGATCATTCCTGTTTTTTAACTCTTTATCCATCTTAGAATTTTGCTTTGCCCCTTTCTCACCATCAAGTACTCATCCTTTTCTTTAAAACATTGGATTATCTATCAAATCCACCTTCTCAACTGGCTTTGGCCTTGTCTCCTTTCAATAAACTTACTCATTCTTGCCTCTATATTCTTTGCTGTTCTTAAAATTTCATTTTGATTCCTTTCTAAGAAGTTAAGACTGCAAAAACAATAATAAATTAGTTGACCGCCTTGAAACAGCCTAAATCATCTCAGCTTCAAAATAATCACTGCATCACCCCATTGCTCCTCCCCCTTTCCCTCTTCCCCCTTCCCCCTTCTTTATTTTCACTAGTAATCACTAGTTCGTTCTCTATATCTGTGATTCTGCCTCTTTTTTGTTATATTCACCAGTTTGTTGTATTTTTTAGATTTTACACATAAATGATATCACATACTGTTTTTCTTTCTCTGACTTACTTCACTTAGCATAACACCCTCCAAGTCCATCCATGTGCTGCAAATGGATATATTTCATTCATTATCATGGCTGAACAATGTTTCATTTTATGAAATACTATTCATTTTATGAAATACATGTATGTTATACACACACACACACAACATCTTCTTTATCTGTTCATCTGTTGATAGGCACTTAGGTTGCTTCCATATCTTGGCAGTTGATCATAAATAATGCTCTTATGAACACTGGGGTGCTGGTATCTTTACAAATTAGTGTTGTTATCTTTTTTGGGATATATACAAGTAGTGGAATTGCTGGGCCATATGGTACTTCTCTTTTTAGTTTTTTGGGAAACCTCCATGCTGTTTTGCACAGTGGTTGCACCAGTGTACATGCCCTCCTCCAGGGGATCTTCCCAACCCGGAGATCAAACTCAGGTCTGTTGCATGGCAGGCAGATTCTTTACCATCTGAGCCACCTGAAACACTTTTTAGACAAAGAAGCATTACATTTGTGAGGTTTTGACAACACAAGGAGACTTAAGTTTTAGATGATCGATTAGTGAAACATCTAAACAGAGTTTGGGCTTTTAGGGTAGTAAATTAAAGAAATAACCAGCCTTGTTTACATGGGCATCACAGCCCCTAAGTTTCCTACCTTTAGTGATAAGGATGTTTCTACCTCTAGATGCTGGGAAAACCTTTCACATGAAAGATTTATTTCCAGTTCAGAGAAACAGAAATATGGGTCAGTGTCCTTCTTGTATTGGTCACTTCTTAAGTAATTTTAGTTCAAAATAATCATCATGCCTTTGAAACACATTTGGGAGCAGCCTACTCTGGGCCCCATAGCACTTACTAAGATTGTGATTATGAGAGGAGAGATGGGGCTTCTGGGAAGATGGCCTCTTAGAATTTACTTATGCATTTGACATGTTTCCTATTCATCCAGGTAGAGATCCACCAATAGGCAGTGGGGCATGTGGTCCTGAAGCTCAGAAGACTTTTAGGCTAGACATCCTGATTTGGCATTCTGTGATGAAAAGATGGAAATTTAACTCCTGGGAGGAAGTGAACCATTTAGACATAACAGATCATGTGAGAAGAGAAAAGAACCAGAAAAGGGAACCTCAGGGAATATCTACATTTGGGGAAATGCAGAGAGGACAAATGAGGCTCATCGATAGTGTTTTGTAGTCGTCAGTATAGTGGCAGCTGAAGTCATAATAGTGGATGCAATATCTTAGGCAGTGTTTGCAGAAGGAGAGAGTAACAGAACCCTGGGGAACAGGAAAAGAGGATTCTCAGCTAAGAACTGTGTAAGTGCTGCCAGGAAAATTACCAAGCAGAATGGTATCAGAGCTGACAGTAAAGGGAAGGACCCAGGAGAAAGGAAGTAGGTAACAAGGTCAGAGGGCACAGAAAGGGTGAGTGAGATAATGACTGAAAACTCTATAATGATTAAGGAAGTAATTGATGGAACTTCCCTGGTGGCCCAGTGATTAAGAATCTGCCTTCCAATGCAGGGGACACAGGTTCGATCTCTGGTCCGGGAACTGAGATCCCACATCAGGGTGACTTAGTCCATGCCACAACTAGAGAAAGCCCTCATGCCCCAAGGAGGACACACACACAAAAACATTGGCCTAAAATGCAAATTCAATCCAGTTGTAAATCCATCACTGGCTATCCATCACTTAAGAAAACAATCTAGGAATTCCCTGGTGGTCCAGTGGTTATGACTTAGCACTCTCAGACAGTCTTAGACAACTTATAAATGATAAGGCTAAAGATTTCTTTTCATCTGGCATATTTTCTAAGAAGTAGAATTGAGATTATTTTGCAGATCACTTAAAACTTAGAGAATGAATATTGACGAGTTGATTAAGCCTTTATATCTTATCTTCTATGAGTTGAGTCTTTCATTTCGGATGAATTCAAACCTGCATATATCAGACTTTGATTTGTGGTTTACAAAGTATGTTCATTTTGGCAGAGACATAATATTAGCCTGAAATAATCACTGGTAGAATTGAAAAATGATCTAAATAATATCTTCAGTCTCCAAGTTAGTCCTCAGATGTAGAAGAGGTCATCAGAGATCTGTTAGTTGATTTCACTGGATATTGGAATATTAGCAGTGTAAGAGGTTATAGTTTGAGTTGTGGAGCAAATAAATTCATGAGGTCTCTAAAACCCCGAAGTTAAATCTAGGTTCTTTTGCCCATTCAGTTCAGTTCAGTTCAGTTGCTCAGTCGTGTCCGACTCTTTGCGACCCCATGGACTGCAGCATGCCAGGCCCATTACTTTCCCAAATATTCCTCAATTGGTCCTTTTTACCTCTCCTTTTATCACCCAAAGGTTTGTAAAATTAAAATAAAACAAAACAGTACTTATTGGGGCTCCCCTGATGGTCTAGTGGCTTAGATTCTGTGCGTCCAATGCCGGGGGCCTGAGTTTGATCCCTGGTGAGGAACTGAATTCCCCACATGCAACTAAGGGTTTGCATGCCACAACAGAGATCAGAAATCCTGTCTTTAGCAACTAAGACTTGGCACAGCCAAATAAATAAATAAAATGTTTTTTTACATGGTTACTTATAGCCTTATGTCAAATGATGTTTTGAAATATTAGTATTTATTTCATTCTACCTGATGCTAAAAGCTGTGCACTGGTGCTGAATCAAATCTCAGAAACAAGAAGTAGAAAGGAATAGCTTTATTGCTCTGTAAGGCAGAGGGGCACATGCCTACATCTCTCCTCAAGGAAGTAATTAGGCTTCCATGTTTGTTAATTCAGTGTGGTATGATTGCCTATTTATATAGGCTTTTTTGTTTTATAAAAACATACCCTCCTTGAAAGAATCATGCTAGTGTGGAGAAGAAAAGAAGAGTATGAGAATGTCTCTGGTCTAACCTTGCTCTGCAAATGACAGGCCAATAAATTGGGAGACAAGGTGCAGAGGCAAAGAATAGCGACTTTATTCAGAAAGTTGGGTGTCCAAGAAGGTTTTTTTTAAAAAATAGAACAGAAAAGGGGAGGGTACAAAGGCCATTTGTTTTGTGAAACATTTCCTGGTTTGTCCAGCAGAGGAGAGGAGGTGTGTTAATTTCTTTTCTGCAGACATTCACAGATGGGCAGGGTCAGATTGGCTCCCTGTGAGCTGAACAAAGGCACTTACGTTTAATATTCAGGCAGAGGGGCAAGGTTTCCTGAGGCAGGTCATTGTGTATGATTATAATAACAAATGCAACAAAAAGCAAAGGGTAAAGTCAAACAGAACCAACAAGGAGTCAAATTTTGCTCTTCCCTGTTAGAAAAAGAGGAAGAAGAAAGAAGTGGAGGTGATTTTCCAACACTGAGAGGCAGATGGAGGACTATGTTCCTTACAAAGAACAAACCCATGACTGAGCCCTGGAAGCACCCCAGGGGAGATTCCCTCCAGATCCTTTAAGGACTCCACAGTACGGTGTTTAAAAAGATTCTACCCTCATGAGGCAAGGGATCATGTGTAACTTGAGCAATGAGCTGTCATCATTCTTGGCAGTATACCAGAAGCCCTTCCTTCCTCAGGTGTGATGGAGACATCTATATTATTGTAACTCTAAAGAGAGAGGAAGAATAGTCTCTTGAACTCACCATTAAATTGCTTAGGAGACAAATTTAAATACAGTTAAGCATTAACACATTTTTATGTGTGGTGGATGTAAATTTATGCCACTTGTTTTAATTTTTTTCATTTAACAAAATGTTTTAGTATAGTACTCTCTCCAGTATTCTGTGATATCCTATATGTATAATGAATCATTTTGCTGTACACCTGAAACTAATACAATGTTGTAAATTAACTATATTTCAATAAAGCTGAAAAAAAAAAAAAAGGAGCGAGAGAGAAATTAGAGAAAGAAGCTTGGAAGTAGAAGTACCATGCGGGCTTCCCTTGTGGCTCAGCTGGGGAACAACCCACCTACTATGTGGAAGACCTGGGTTCAGTCCCTGGGTTAGGAAGATCCCCTAGAGAAGGGAAAGGCTACCCACTCCAGTATTCTGGCCTGGAGCATTGCATGGACTGTATAGTCCATGGGGTTGCAAAGAGTCAGACGTGACTGAATGACTTTCACTTCAGGTCACTTCAGAAGTACCATGCATTTTATCTTGGATGTGTTAATTTAATGATCTTGTTAAACAGCCAAATGGACATTTTGTTCATTAGATAACTGGGGGAAAAAAAAAAAAAAAGGATGTTAGCACCAAGTATATCGATTTGAAAGTTATTTGTACCTAGATAGTATTAACAGCCATGGGATTGAATGAAATCACAGAGCTTTGCATTCTGACACAAGCAACTGTGCCAACTTTTTCCTTTGTTCATTGGATATTAGTGCTTGTCATCAATAAAATCCCCAATGCTTTAAAAAATATTTTCTTCTTTTAATCAGACCTTTTCTTTCTCAGTTCTAGGAGTATAGCCATGTAGGTGACTGGTATGTTCTCTACTCTCATAGTCCTTGTCTTGATAGACAATTTTCTATGGGTCTCTCACATCTCTGCACATACTGTGAGCAGAAGGACTGAGAGCCCTTTGTATGAGATTATCTTTTCAAAGATGTTTGTCTAGTCAATGACCATGGATGTAGAGGTAGTGTCTCCCTCTGGGGCGAGGGGCACATTTGTTTGCCTCCTTAAAAGACAGAGGTAGTGATCTTGGAGAGACAGTAGTGAGAAGTGGGTTGAAGCAGTGTCTTAGTTCCTTGCCCAGGAATTGAACCCAGGTAGCCTGGGTGAAAACCAAGAATTCTAGCTGCTAGTCTACCAGGGGTTAGAGACTAGAAACAAAGCTGCCTTGGCTCTTGTCTCCATTTGAAAACAAGAATTTTTCAAAGAGACAGAAATTGTAAAACCAGGTTCATTATTAGAAGCACAGCACAATATGTGGGAGAGCACCCAGAGAAGCAGTTTATTTATTTAAGACAGAAGCAAGGCACCCGAAGAAGGGGGAGTGTGTCCTCTCGAATGAGGGGGGTGCCAGAGAGGTGATTTAAATCACTTACATGGGGCAGGTTTTTTAGGTCATTCCTTTCCTCTGGCAGATCATCTCACTTCTCCCACATCTGAGAAAAGAAGGGGACCTGTCCCTGGGCCCTCCCAGATATGCGTGTGCATCTTTTAGCCAAGATGAATTCTAGTGCAGAAGCCTCTGGGAGATTGATGGCACATTATGGGATAGCATTGCTTCCCTTTTTGACCCCCAGGAGCCTTCCTGTGCATGTTCAGTCAGGGAGGTCTCCTTGACCTCAAGGATGTTAGACATGGTTATCTTATCTCTATACGTCAGCAAAGGTGAGCTTCTGCCATTCACTGTTTCCTTGAAGATTCAAGGGAACACACACTCCAATTCATGCCACTTGGCAAACTCCAGCTGCTCAGCCAAGAGCCCATTTGCCTTCTACCTCAGTCTGTCTCCCTTCAGCACTGAGGGCAGGCATGCTGACTGTCCAGTGCAATAATAAATGAAAAATGTCTCCCATGGAACAGAGGACAGATATGTTGCTATCCATAAAAGACTGGGTTTCCCTGAGCTCAGAGTTCCTTCCTGTAACAAAACTTCTGTGGGTATAAGCATCCATTATGCCCAGCCCCATGGTACTGTTGTCCTGAGAAACTGTGGCAGGTAATACCTTAAATCCTTTAGAATTCTTGACATCTCAAATTCTTCTGGGAGAGAAGAAATAAGTAAATATTTTTTTATTATTGCTCTTAATAACTTGCTTGAGCTCACACAGAAACTCTTAGGTGAGGGTATAAAATATTTTGTTATATCAATGACTTAAAAATGACTTCTGCTCTGATATGTTCAGAAGTAACTTCTGTAATTACAGGGCACAATAAATATGTAACAATGGCTATGAAATTTTTGAATCAATTATAATAAATCTGAATATTTAGTTAATTAAAAAAATTAAATCTCATGAAATGAAATTATTAGCAATTACACTATTCCATGGCTTTCTAGTAGCCAAAAATAAAACCTGTATCATGATTGACACATGCTGTATTGCAACCTAAATTTATATAAATTTAAGAGTGATATAAATTGCTTAATATTATATTTATCTGTCTCCAGATGCAACTGGTGTGAATACTGTGATCCTTTGCATGCGACCTAGAACCACAGTTTGAAACAGGAAGGGAATCAAAAAGTAGCCACCTAACACTGCTGTGAAAAAAATATGTCTCTGTATGATAATCTACTGTGCTGAGTTTGTTTTAGGGAAAGGGTACATTAATTTGTATTATTAGTGAAATAGATGCTTTGCTTCAACCATCTGATTCTCAGCAAAAATATCTGTTTCTAACAACATAAGAGAATTCTTAGCATAGGCCTTTTTTTTTTTTTTGAGGACATTGGGCAATATATATGAAAAATAGTTTCTCTGGTCCCTAAAATATCTTTGCTGTGAGAATGGGTATTTTGGATATAGGTTTCACAACACCAGATCCCAAAGGACAGAAATGTCCATTTGCTCTTTACTGGGCTTCCCTGGTGGCTCAGATGGTAAAGAATATGCCTGCAATGCATGAAACCCAGGTTCAATCTCTGGTTCGGGAACAACCCGTAGAGAAGGGAATGGCTACCCACTCAGTTCTTTATTACATATATATTTTTTTTCTGTTTGTGATATCTGAGAGCCCTAAAGAGGACCCTGAACAGGGACCCTGATCACCACTGTAAGGGCAGAGGTAGACCATGCAAAGTTAATTAAAGATAAGATCTTTCTGGAACCTAGTAAAGCTTTTGACATTATAATCCTTTCAAGAGCTACTTAAATTTTTTTTAAAAAAACAAATGCTTCTCCTTCCCCTGCAAAAAAAAAAAAAAGGCAGAAACAAATATGAAAAACAAAACCAGCACACATGCAGTGATAATTAGCTTCTGACTTCAAGTATGTTAGATTCCTTTAAAAAATAACCACTTGGGACAGTGGCATCCAACAGGCAGAGATGGAATCAACCCACTGAGAAGCAGCAGATGGACCTGCAAAACATGTGTTGGTCAGAGTTGTGTCACCTTTGGCAGATCCAGAGTTTCAAGACAAGTAAGAGAATCAGGTTGAAAAGAAAAATGCATATAGTAGCATCAGCTAGGTAAGAGAAATGGCTACAGTATGCTCAGTCGGTTACTAGGAATGCAAATACAAGATTCTTCCCTGTATATGCCAAACACAGGCAATCCACCCAGGATGTATTAACCATTCCTGCCACGACCTGGAGTATGATGTTAGCTTTCTAGAAGGTATTCCAGTGGAGAAAGATGTGACTTGTGAGACTCAAAATCTAGTTATGCAAATTAAACTGATCACTTTCAGTGTGATTTTCAGAACCTCAGAGGAAGAACCTTTCTCTTCATTTCCAGCTCAGTTGTTGAAATTCTCATTAAGATAATTCTTTATGTCTTTAAAAGATACCTTTCAAAATATAAACCATGTATCGAATGTATAAAACTTTATCAACACAAGCCTTTAATGCCAGAGTGCTATGAAAGGAGTTTTTGTTTTTGTTCTGCAAAATATGTGAAGGCCTAGAATGAGGAAGTAACTAGGTAGTCATCTAACATAAACTCAGATGGAGGGTGAATAGGATGTGTTGGAGAGTGGGGAGGTCAGAAAAAACACAGGGTGTGCCAGGCCAGTGGTCACCTAAAAGGAGGTAATACTAGTCTTGTTCCTCTTGCCTAAATAGGAAAGTTAAGCTTTGTTAAAAGCAAGAGTGGATTAATCTAACATAAGTTGCCTCTGTTTCTCCTGTTTCTCTATTTACATTTAAAAATTAAATTTACAAATTTCTGTTAATTTGATTTACAAAAAGAATTTGCGATTAGAAGTTAAATATTTTAAAAGTGAAACAAGTGAACGTGTTAGTTGCTCAGTTGTGTCCAGCTCTTTGTGACCCCATGGACTGTAGCCTGCCAGGCTCCTCTGTCCATGGAAATCTCTAGGCAAGAATACTGGTGTGGGTAGCCATTCCTTTGGGGATCTTCCTGACCCAGGGATTGAATCCAGGTCTCCTGCATTGTAGGCAGATTCTCTACCATCTGAACCACTTATTTTCATTTACAAATTTCTCTTACTTTGATTTACAAAAAGAATTTGTGATTAGGAGTTAAATATTCTAAAAGTTTGAGTTAAATATCTTCTACTTGTCTTATTGGTAAACATAAGGAAAAAAATTCCTTTTTTGTAAAAATTAATGGTTTGCCATGAGATGCTTTAGAGGATTGATTTGTTCTCACACGTGAGCTTCATTAAATGAAACATCCTTATCATTTATTCTTCTTTATACTTATAGCAGTTTCACAGGAAGCATTCCTGAATCCCCCTTTCACAGTTACTAATATACCTTTTTTCAGAAATATCTATTTATCTATCAATATTTATATAGTTTTATATATTTATCTATATATATTCCCTGAGAGAAGGAAGATCTTTCTCCTTAACTAATCTGGAGGATCTCAGAGTGTGGTCCCAAGACCTGTAGTATCAACATCACCTGGGAACTTGTTAGGAATGCAGTTTCTCCACCCCACCTCAGACCTGCTGAGTCAGGCATTCTGGGATGGGGCCCAGTGATAATTGTTTTGACTAAGACTTCCAAGGGGTTTTGATCCACAGGTCTAGTCTAACTCCTCTGGTTCTGATTTCAGGTGACCTCAGCCTGCAGTGGCTTGAAGCAGGGTTTTGATTCTCAGTCAGAGGGATTGAGGTCAGGCTGCAACAGGGAGAGCGTGGAACCCTGATCACTAGACCACCAGGGACCGGTGGGCAGTAGCCCGTCAGCTGTATGTGGAGATGAGTTTCCACACAGAGACGGAAAATAGTGAAACAAATAGTGTTTATTAGGAGGAAAAAGAGTACAGTATGTGTGGATAGATACACAGGAGGACTCAGAGTTGCTCCTTGTGATAGTTCGCATCATTTTTATTGGACATTTCTTCCAGGTTTTCTTTGACAAGTCGTCTTGCTCTGCCTGGTTCTGAGTCTGTATTTGGTTTATCTCAGGGTCCTCCCGTTTGTGCATGCGCATCTCTTAGCTAAGATGAATTCCAGGGAAGAGACCTATGAATGGGTTGACATTACGTACTATGAAGTGATGCTCCCATTTTGACCTCCATGGAGGCTTTCTGCACATGTGAAGAAGGGAAGGTCTCCTTGACTTTGAGAATGAGGAGTATGTGGTCTTTTATCTGGGCAGGGCCCAGGCTCCTCCATTATCCTGCTTTTATGGAGTTTCTGTCCACAGGGGAGAAACTGTCCAGCCTGGGTCCCATCTGTCTCCTGCCTCAAAAGAAAGATATACTAATCCCCTGGTCTTCAGAATCCTAGTCTAATGTTTTTTATACTGAGCTTCATGTCAAGAACATAATTGTTAGTGTCCTGGGGGTCCTGGACTTTTAAAAACTCAGTATTCCAAATCTATCAAAACTTTCTAATATTATGTTTAGTGCCAGTTGCAGCTTATCAGTAATCACTATTGTGGTTGGACTGGCCTTTGTGGTTTTCTACTATGATGGCAAGATGCCCTTCAGCAATAACCATCAGGTAGCTTTTAAAAAATAAAAGCCTTATTACTTACCTAAAATTACAGAGCACACCTAAAGCCACATAGCAAGGTTGAGGTAGAGAGAATGTCGACTAAAAAAACATTCACTACCTAAAAGTTTAGAGTTGTGTGTATTCTGTGGGAATTTTTAAGATAAGTCCAGGAGGCAGCATCTCAGGTAACCCTGAGAAAACTGTTCCAAGAAGGTGATGGTTGGGGGCAGACAGGTTATATAGAAGTTTTGCAACAGAGGACAGGTAGCTGGAATATCAAAAGGTTATTGTTAAATAAAGAAGACCAGATATTTCAAGTTAGAAGCAGCTATGGCAGCAATCTCTGATGACTGTGACTTTCTCTGTTTACCCATATGGCAAGTGATATTCCATTTATCAGAGAGAGCTCACCAGTCTGGAGTTCTTTTATTAGGGCCAAGGGTGGGGACCTAGGATTTTGAGGGCTCAGTCTATATTGTTGTTCGCTGTTGTTCAGTTGCTAAGTTGTGTCCAACTCTTTGTGAACCCATGGACTGCGGCACGCCCGGCCTCCCTGTCCTTTACTATCTCCCGGAGATTGCTCAAACTCATGTCCATCAAGTCAGTGATGCCATCCAACCATCTCATCCTCTGTCACCCCCTTTTCCTCCTGCCCTCCATCAGGGTCTTTTCCAGTGAGTGGACTCTGTACTGGTAAATTTTAAACATTTGGATGAGAAGTTAAAGCATGGGAAGAGAAAAAAGCCAAGTAGCTCAAAGGGCCAGTTATTGAAATCAAGCAGGATCTTTAAAATAAACGAGGCTCAGTTGGGGGAGGTGGCCTGGCTCTCTGTCTAGTCCCTGCCTGGTCACATGTTTATTTGAGACAGGCTTCTTTGAAGTGGATGCCTCTTTGAAATGGATGGCTCAGCAATCAAAGCTTAAATCAGGCACTTGCATTACTGTTATAGCCACGCTTTCCGGGAAACAAACTCACTCAGAAGGACAATGCAGATAGTGGAGTGCAGTTTATTACACCGGCAGGCCCAAGGCAGAGTCTCCTCTTAGCCAAGGACCCCGACCAGCTTTTGTGAAAATCTTTTACACCCCATGTGTATGTGTCCAAACCCACCACCCCAAATCCCTTGAGGCTTACAAAGAAAGGGTAAATACAATCACGATAATCCCATCATTCACGTATTATGTGTTCAAACAGTTAATAATCAATAAGCCCGCAGTTACATTCCAACCAGTTAATAACTGATAAGCCTGTGGTTACATTCTGATAGATACTGTCCGGAGGCAGGGGTGATTAGTGTCTGTTTTCTCTTAGGTGATGAGTAACCTGGATATTATCTTCAAGGTTCCCCTGTCCGGAGGGGGTCTTATCCTTCCATTGTCGTTCCCACAGGCACTAAGCAGAGAGTTCAGAGTCCACTGGAGAGGTGGCCGAGCACGATCAGCACGGACAGGCCTCAGATGGAGTCCAGGCCCTATGAATTCCTTCTTCATTACAAAAAAGAAAAAAAATATATCTGTCAGGTCTACACAGTATTGTACAACAGGACATTTTTTTTCCTGTTTTTAATCAGTTAGATTAAAACAGAGTGGTGTTTTTTGTTTTTTTTTTTTAATTAAAATCTTTTTAGCACAAAATTCAGAATAGGAGATGAAGCACTGGGGTGAAACAGGTGCTAGTAAAAATCAAGTCGTTTATATAACATGGGAGTCTTTTTTAATGAAACTAAAATTGTGCTTAAAAGAATAGCAAGTTAATGTGAGGCATCAAGAAATTATGTGACCAAGCTGAGACTTCAAAGGGGACTCAGAAGAACTCAGTCTCACTAATTGAAAGGAGGAGGCAGATACTTGAATGCCTAAAAATGAGAATAAATTTGAAAACACTGATATGAATTCCTGGAAGATGGGGATTTTCAACAACACTTTGAGGATGTCATCATAAAGCACATTTTTCCCAGGACAGTGGTATCATTTATTTTCACTCCCAGAAAACATGAAAACTAGAGGACTCAGGGCTTCAGTGAACCTCTGAATTTCCAAAGTGTTAAGGGAAAAGTTAGCAGGAGAACATTAGAAACAAGTCATCCCAACCTAGAGGGCTTGAGATGGGGTGGGGGATGGAGGGCGGTTCAAGAGGGAGGGGACATATGTGTTCTTGTGGCTGATTCGTGTTGATGTATGGCAGAAACCAACACAACATTGTAAAGCAGTTATCCTTTAATTAAAAATAAAATTGTAAAAAAAAAGAAAAGAAAGTCTTCTCATATATTCTCAAGGAAAACTGGATTTGTTTTTGTCCCCTCTGGAGAGCCACTGTCCATATTTTGCAATCTAGCCATTTCAGATTAGTGGAAGTATGGAACACTTTTCTAGGCAGGCTCTGCTTGTGATTTTGGAGAAATTAAACCACTGTTTGGGTCTCTGGTTTCAGGTAAAAATCTCTGTGTAATTTCAGATATTATTTCAAACCCTACCAGCCCTCATTTCCCCTTTTCTGATGTACTTGCCTGTATTTGTAGGTACTTACATATATTTACATGTATATAAGTGCTGTGTACATGTGTATCTAAATGTGTACGTGCTTTAATCTTGTCTCTGCTTAGGCTTCCTGCAGTATTGAGCCTCCATAGGCTTGCCTCCATAAAGCAGGTTGAAAAGGGACCTTCTTGTATTGGGAGTTTGGGATTGGCATATGCAAACTAGTGTATATTGGATGGATGAACAATAAAGTCTTACTGTATAACACAGGGAACTATATTCAGTATCCTGTGATGATACATAATGGAATAGAATATGAAAATGTATATATATGAGTCACTTCGCTATATAGCAGAAATTAACACAATGTTGTAATACTGGTGTGCTGCAGTCCATGGGGTCACAAAGAGTTGGACGCGACTGAGTGACTGAACTGAACTGATACTTCAGTAAGATTAAAAATGTATATATAGCTGTTGAACTAATAAAAAATAGGACCTTCATGGCAAATTTTGAGTTTTTCCACTCCAAAAGCTCTCCTTGTCTTTCTGTCCGGAAAGGCAACCTATGTTGTATAATCTATGAAGAATGCTACAGAAGTGTAAAGTTCCCACTGTTTACTGTACATAACAACGACTTGGAGGTATTAGTTGAGCTGATATGTCTTTGGAACAAATAATGAAACTTAGGAGAGAGAGCAAGAGAACTATTACTGTAGCTTTTACATTTTTTCTTTAAATTGCTTAGCATCATTGAACTGAAAGTGTTGCAGGAAGGGGGACCCCTTCCAGAGCCTAAAACTGGGCTCTTGTCTAACACTTGAAAATGAGTTGTCCGAGGAGACACATGTGCTGACAAAGCAAGAAATTTCATTGGGAAGGGCACCTGGGTAGAGAGCAAGAGGGTAAGGGAACCCAGGAGAACAGCTCTGCCAATTGGCTCGCAGTCTCGGGTTTTATGGTGATGGGATTAGTTTCCGGGTGGTCTTTGGCCAATCATTCTAATTCAGAGTCTTTCCTGGTGGCACACGCATCACTCAGCCAAGATGGATGCTAGTGAGAGGGATTCTGGGAAGTGGACGGACACACGGTGTCTCCTTTTGACCTTTCCCAAACGCTTCCGGTTGGTGGTGGCTTATTAGTTCCGTATTCCTTCTCAGGATCTCCTGTCATAAAACAGCTCATGCAAATGGTTACTATGGTGCCTGGCCAGGGTGGGCGTTTTCAATCAGTGTGCTTCCCCTAACAAAAGGAGCCTCAAATTTTCAGTCTTAATGTCACATTAGCATATTCTTTTCATCTTATAAACTATATTTAATTTATTTTTCCACAGGGTTATGATAGTGATCATTACGAAAACATTTTTTTTTTGTCATCTGTCATAAAGAAAGCAACATCTTAGACACAGATGTAGGTCAATAGTCATGGTCATAACAGTCTATGGAATGATACGATAATGCCAGTTTTTCTTAGGAGGGAAGATTTCAAGGATGTTCATGTATCAAAGGAGAAGCAGTCCCATGATCTGAAAGGCCAAAAGACTGATACCGTTTTCCAAATGTTACACAGGATTGTTTCTTATAGGATTTCACATTCATATGTGGATTAGACATATAGATTAAATTTATGTGTAAACATTTCAGATTTTGCCAAATGCCATTACTTTGTCAAGTAAAATGTAAGAGAGAACCTGTGTGATGATTAGAATCCACATTTGGAAATAAAATGTTTTTTTATAACAAGGGATTTTAAAGTAGCTTAGAAAGTTAGAAAAGTTTAAGAATTTCTCAGAAAATTGAGTGTTGAATTATGAAAGAAAAGGTAGTTGTGCTTTCGAGTTCACTCTGTGCCTCTTTTATGCTAAACACTGAGGTTAAAATGGCCCCTTCTCTGTTGGAGCTTATTGAATCAGCTAAAACCTTTTCCAGTGACTACCCTAAATCCTGAAACTTTGGCTCTAATTTCTTTTCTAAACTCCAGGCAATCTCCTATTGCATTCAGATGTAGACTGAAAAAAAATGCACAAAATTATAGTTGTGAATTTTGGGGCAAAAGAAAGACTATAGCCCAGGAGACAGCATTTCAGGTAACTCTGAAAAACTGCAAGTAGTTTAGGGGGAAGGTCAGTGTTACATAAAACTTTAGTGAAGTGGGGTACTTGCAGTCAAGCACAGATTTTTGCAAAAGCCTGCTGCTAGTAAGAAGGAGCAGATGTCACCATTAATGACTTTAGTGCTTTTCTAGATATGAGGAGGTGCAAGTACTGGGCTCATAAAATCAGCTTCTGAAAATGTCTAACTATCTAAAGACCTGTTCTGCCAGTTTTTCCCTGAGCAAAGAGTGCCTCATTCCTGCTCTCCACCCTGAGCTCCTTTCAGTGGGTGTTGAAAGTCAGCAGCCTTAGCAACTCATGATTTTATCCTTGCAGAAGTAGATGGCAAGCGTCAAATTTGTAGTTGGCACACATATATGCCTCTCACTCGGATTCAGTTCTGATTCTCTTTCTGGGTGAAAATTGACTCCCTCGTTGATTCTCATGTGTAATTGGCTTTACTGCTACTTGTCAAGATTCTTCACAATTCAGCTCCAATATTGAAAAATAAAGGAGATGCCAGAATGAGTCCTTTTGGATAGTCTTGACAGCATCTTCTCTCTTAATGGAGGATTGACTGATGCCTTGGGGAGTTTAGAGGAGCCAGCCAGCAGGTGCCCAAAACAGATCACTTTAACCTGCAGAAAAACGCAACAGCCAAGAAGGATAGCAAGAAAGGAGGAACCCCAGTTCTAGGGAGGTGTGTTGCTGGGAGTCCACTAAGAGTTTGCTGAAGATTTGTTGAGTAATCTGTACATTTTCTCATAAGTTTCCTGCTGAACCAAATTGTGGTGGGGCACATGATCGTTTAAGAGACTTAGCAAATGATAGCTAGTTATTATTTTGGTACAGTGTGATACCATTGATTGTTTGCATTTGGTTAGAAAGGTTCAGATCATTTAGAAATGATATAAAGGGGTTCTGGCAATGGGTTTAAAAGAGCTGGTCCTTGAAATCTTGAAATATATTCACTTGTTACTTCTAGATTAATATATCAGGGAAGCTATAAAGATATTTTAACCCAACAATACCTGACATCCAGGTTTGTGTTTTTTGTCATTCAAACAGAGGTAATAGTCAGCAGTTTATTTGCTAATTAAAGACTCTTTAGAAAAGCTGGACAGGGTTTGAGAATTGTTTCTCAACTGTTTAATTTATTATAGAGGGTGAATTGTTTTAAACAAGGTGAGAGAATGTACAGAAATCCCCTGTGCCCACTTCACGTTCCTTAACCCTTGTGGATTAATCAGCTTCCCAACTCCTGTAATAACAGCATCTGGCTCAGTTGTATCTTCCTTCTCTTCCTTTCTTCCCTGGGGCACTTCTCTGTCACAGATTTTCAGAACTCTAGGGAGAAGCCATCTAGACACTGAGGCATGTATAACCTTGAGTTTCAGGTCATTGAACCTCCTCCAGATCAAGGCACTGGAGCCAACAGGTAAGAGCCTCTTTTCTCTGCCTTGAGCAGACACTGATGAGGTCCATTTTACATGCCTCTGCAAAGATGTTCTCAAGTTCCAAATCCCTGTAGTGGGAATCAGCTTGAAAATATATCATTGGAATTTTTTTCCCCTTTTGCTCTGTTTCTCTTTCTGTAATTATTCACTTTTCCTCTTAGGGGAATTTCTTCCCAAAATAATCAACACAGGGTCTTTCTTAAGAATCTACTTTGCAAAAACTCAGACTAAGATACTTGGTACTAGAAATAGCCCTTGAAAGCAAACCTTCAGGATGAGATTCTGAAATGATATGGAAGAGATAACTCCACTAGTGTATTAGGTAGGGGAGGGATACTCCTAGGCATTTTGAAGCATCATATTTACTTTTATTGTCTCTTAGTTTCATCCAGTGGTTCAGAGACTCATTCTGTGCTAATTTTCTTGGGTTTTGTGTACAAAATTTGGATGAATATTCAAAGTAGGGGTGGAACCCTCAAATTAATTCTCTGACCTATAGAAATATAAGCCATACCAAAGGAAAGAACAAGAAACCTCTGATACCGCCTCTTTGGAAAAGACACATCAGAACTAATACTGCATCCCAAGAGGAACAATTAGTGCCTACCGCAAAGATCAAAAGTATTGCAGGATTTGTGATTCTTGTATATACTTAGTTGCTCAGTCATGTCTGACTCTTTGCAACCCTATGGGCTGTAGCCTACCAGGCTCCACTATCCATGGGATTTCCCAGGCAAGAATATTGGAGTGGGTTGTTGTTGTGTAGTCGCTCAATCATGTCCAGCTCTTTGCAACCCCATGGACTGCAGCACGCCAGGCTTCCCTGTCTTTCACCATGTCCCGGTGTTTCCTCAAACTCATGGCCATTGAGTCAGTGATGCCATCTGACCATCTTGTCTTCTGCCATCCCCTTCTCTTCCTGTCTTCAATCTTTCCCAGCATCAGGGTCTTTTCCAGTGAGTTGGCTCTTTGCAACAGGTGGCCAAAGTATTGGAGTTTCAGCTTCATTATCAGTCCTTCCAATGAATATTTATGGTTGATTTCCTGTAAATATTAGAGTGGGTAACCATTCCCTTCTCCAGGGAGTCTTCCTGACCCAGGGATAGAACCCACATCTCCTGCATTGCAGGTAGATTCTTTACCATCTAAGCCACTAGGAAAGCCCATGTTACCGTTTATTCTATCTGTATCACTCCCTGAAACAACCAGAAGAATCATGACAAATCTGTCACTCAGACCAAGTAACCCATCAGATTGAATAGTGCCATGAATTGTGTGATGGGTAAGGAAACTCTGGGGGTTCACTGATAAGGTCCAAGTGGAGAACTGTAGTTCAGACCCCTGTGGTTCTCATGTATACCAGTGCCTTCTGTAGCTTGGAATTTACCTCGGCCAAGAGGAGAAGATTGCCAGAGAAGAGCAAAAACAGAGAGAGAAGGAAATGAGATGCAGTAGTAGGGGCTGAAGCATTGAAAGCATGCAATCGGAGAGGACGCCCCTGAAGGTTACAGACTTAAATTTCTATCACTGACTTGTTATATTTAATAATAGGTTATAATGAGCTTCTCTGCCCACTCCAGTATTCTTGCCTGGAAAATTCCGTGGGCAGAGAAGCCTGGCACACTGCAGTCCATGGGGTCACAAAGAGTCAGACACAACTGAGTGACTAGCACATGCACACTCTATTCGAAGGGCTTTGATTTGTGCCTGGCACCAAAACGGTGCTCCACAAATAATAGTTCTTATTATGCTTATCATTAATGAGGAATGAGATTGAGTGTCTTTCATAGGAAATGATAATAAATATTGTTAACGAGTTCTGTTCTAAATGATCACCTTCAGCAGCAGGGCTATAGTAAGTAGTTGAGAGATATATTACAGATTCCCTAAGGGACTTTCCTTTCCAAGAACAAAGGGTTAATGTCTTAAAGCTAATTTATGGTAACACAATTCATATTCTCACATAGACTAGCCCTTCGTCTATGTACAAAATAGAGCCATAGGTATTAATTACTTCAGGAAAATGTTGATGCTGTTAAATGGTAATGTCAGATCATTGAGTGATTTTAGTCCATTATGCCAAATTTTACATTTTTGGGTTTGTGATTTTTTCTGGGACCCTGGTGACTTCATTCTTGAGCTGAGTAGCATCAAGGGTTCTTAGTGAACTGAGCTCCTTGTGGCCCACACTGTTCTGGTTATGCTGCTGGATTGTGGGTCTTTACTACCCTAAAAAGGTCTCTGAAGAAAATGGTAAGAAAGACTATTGTTATAAGAGTAGTTGGGATATGAAGTAAAGCAAAGAGACTCAAGTGGTGGCAGGAAAGACACACTTGGAAGATCACTTATTTGGTAAAATGTCTTGGTTACATGTCTTTCCATGTATTATGTTTATGCCTTGTCATTTCTGGTGACAGAAAATGCTTTTTAAATTACTTTTGAATGTATAATCTTTTCTCTTTCTGTTTTTAATGTGCCAAAACAGGAAAAGCAGAATTATGTTGTAATACATGAAATAAGATGAAATGGCATAATGGCTTTGAAACATTTTAAAAAGTAAAAAGCTGTGTAAAAGCAAGTTCAGTATAAATTTAATATTACATATAATATAATGATATAAATGCATGCTTATTGGTAATAGTGTTATTAGATTAGTATTTGTTTACACTGTTTATCAAGGAAATTTTTGCATTACATATTGTAACATTGTTTTCAAAGATTTACATCTCCCTTGAATTTTTTTGCCCTCACAGGAGAATGATTTTATATTCTTTCTCATTTATACTCTATTTTTGCACTTCTAAAAAACAGTGTGCTTGATAAATGCCCTAAGCCATGACACATCCCCTTAGAATTCAGTTAGTCTGGCTAGAGAAAACATCAGATTGATTATAAGCCTGTGTCTAAGTTTTATTATAGTTTGTATGCAACAGAAAGTGCTAGTGTGCTAATTAAAGAGCCATTCTTGGTAGGGATATTTCATAAATGAAGAAAATGATAAGATGATAATCATTACCCTGATAAACATATAAAAAAGAAAGTCTGGATAAATACTACTAGACTCATGACTAAAGGGCAACTGACCATATGGTAGCTGAGTCACTGGTTTTCCAAGCCAAATTTTAAACCCATTATAGTTCATCAGAAAGGTATTTCAAAAATTTTTCAGAAATGTTTATGTCTTTCCAAAGGAGGTTAAAAATTACAATCTTAATCACGTTCCTAGATATGGAATTTTTTTCTTTTACATACCTAATTTTTTCAGAATATTCTTCTTTTATCATATAGTGACTAATCAGTCCTTACATAAACTATATTTGTAAATTGCCAATTTTTTTAATCCTAGAAAAGAATGTTAATTTTTTAACATGTGCTGAACTGCTAGGGAAAACAAAATCTACCAGATGAAGAAAAACAGTAGTTGATTTTTTTAAGTTAATTTATTTTTTATTGAAGGATAATTGCTTTACAGAATTTTGCAGTTTTCTGTCAAGCATCAACATGAATCTGCCATAGATATACATATATCCTCTCCCTTTTGAAACTCCCTCCCATTTCCCTCCCCATCCCACCCCGCTAGGTTGATACACAGCCCTTGTTTGAGTTTCCTGAGCCATACAGCAAATTCCCATTGGCTAAATATTTTACATATGGTAATGTAAGTTTCCATGTTACTCTTTCCATACATCTCACCCTCTCCTCCCCTCTCCCCATTTCCATAAGTCTATTCTCTATATCTGTTTCTCCATTGTTGCCCTGTAAATAAATTCTTCAGTACCATTTTTCTAGATCCCATATAATTGTGTTAGAATATGGTATTTATCTTTCTCTTTCTAACTCACTTCACTCTGTATAATAGGTTCTAAGTTCATCCACCTCATTAGAACTGACTCAAATGTGTTCATTTTTATGGCTGAGTAATATTCCATTGTGTATATATACCACAACTTCTTTATCCACTCATCTGTCGATGGGCATCTAGGTTGCTTCCATGTTCTAGCTATTGTAAATAGTGCTGCAATGAACAATGGGATAGATGTGTCTCTTTCAATTTTAGTTTCTTCAGGGTATATGCCTAGGAGTGGAATTGCTGGGTCATATGATGGTTTTATACCTAGTTTTTTAAGGAATCTCCATACCGTCTTCCATAGTGGTTGTATCAATTTACATTCCCACCAACAATGTAAGAGTGTTCCTTTTCTCCACACCCTTTCCAGCATTTATTGTTTGTAGACTTTTTGATGAGGGCCATTCTGACTGGTGTGAGGTGATATCTCATTGTAGTTTTCATTTGCATTTCTCTAATAATGAGCGATGTTGAGCATCTTTTCATGTGTTTGTTAGCCATCTGTATTTCTTCCTTGGAGAAATATCTGTTTAGGTCTTTTCACCACTTTTTTATTGGGTTGTTTGTTTTTCTGGTATTGAGTTATATAAGCTGACTGTATATTTTCAAAATTAATCCTTTGTCAGTTGTTTCATTTGCTATTATTTTCTCCCTTTCTGAGGTTTGTCTTTTCACCTGGCTTATAGTTTCTTTTGCTATGCAAAAGCTTTGAAGTTCAATCAGGTCCCACTTGTTTACTTTTGTTTTTATTTTCATTACTCTAAGAGGTGGGTCATAGAGGATCTTGCTTTGATTTATGTCACTGAGTGTTCTGCCTATGTTTTCCTCTAAGGGTTTTATAGTTTCTGGTCTTACATTGAGGTCTTTAATCCATTTTGAGTTTCTCTTTGTGTATAGTGTAAAAGAACATTCATTCTTTTACATGTTGCTGTCCAGTTTTCCCAGCACCATTTACTGAAGAGGTTGTCTTTGCCCCATTGTATATTCTTGCCTCCTTTGCCAAGAATAAGGTGCCCATACGTGCATGGGTTTATTTCTGGGTGTTCTATCTTGTTCCACTGGTCTATATTTCTTTTCTTGTGTCAGTACCATACTGTCTTGATGACTGTAGCTTTGTAGTATAACCTGAAGTCAGGAAGCTTGATTCCTCCAACTTCATTCTTCTTTCTCAAGACTGCTTTGGCCATTCAGGGTCTTTTGTGTTTCTATATGAATTGTGAAATTTTTTATTCTAGTTTGGTGAAAAATGCCATTGGTAATTTGATAGTGATCACATTAAATCTGTAGATTGCATGTGGTAGTAAAATCATTTCCACAATATTGATTCTTCCTACCTAGGAACATGAAACATCTCTCTGTTTATGTCATCTTTGATTTCTTTCATTAGTGTCTTATAATTTTCTGTGTACAGTTCTTTAGTCTCCTTAGGTAAGTTTATTCCTAGATATTTAATTATTTTTCTTGCAATGGTGAATGGTATTGATTCCTTAACTGTTTTTTCTGATTTTTCATTGCTACTATATAGAAATGCTAGTGATTTCTGTGTATTGATTTTGTGTCCTGCAACTTTGCTAAATTCACTGATTAGCTCTAGTAATTTTCTGATACTGTCTTCCATGTTTTCTGTGTATGGTATCATGTCATCTGCAAGCAGTCAGAGCTTTACTTCTTTTCCTATTTGGATTCCTTTTATTTCTTTTTCTTCTCTGATTGCTGTAGCTAGGACTTCCAGAATTATGGTGAATAATAGTGATGAAAGTGGATACCCTTGTCTTGTTCCTGATCTTAGGGAGAATGCTTTCAGTTTTTCACCATTGAGAATAATGTTTGCTTAGGCTTATCATATATTGCCTTTACTATGTTGAGGTCAGTTCCTTCTATGCCCATTTTTTTAAAAGTTTTAATCATAAATAGGTGCTGAATTTTGTCAAAGGCTTTTTATGCATCTATTGAGATGATCATATGGTTTTTATCTTTCAATTTGTTAATGTGGTATATCACATTGATTCCATATAGTGAAGAATCCTTGCATTCCTGGAATAAACCCAACTTGATAATGGTGTATGAGAGTTTTGATGTGTTGCTGAATTCTGTTTGCTAAAATTTTGTTGAGGATTTTTGCATCTATGTTCATCAGTGATATTGGCCTATAGTTTTCTTTTTTTGTGTTGTCTTTGTCTGGTTTTGTATCAGGGTGGTGGTGGCCTCATAGAATGAATTTGGAAGTGTTCCTCCCTCTGCAATTTTTGAAAGAGTTTTAGAAGGATAGGCGTTAACTCGTTTCTAAATGTTTGATAGAATTCAAAGCAAAAATACAAGCCCAATCATCAGCAGACAGGAGTACCACCTCCCTCAGCCTTGCCTATCAGTGGAAAAGCAAACAAACAGGCAAAAACTCAGCACAAATTGACCCTATGCAAAGCTCACACAAACCACTGGACCAACCTTAGGAGGGCGAAAACCAAAAGGGAGAAAGAATTCAGTCTTCTTCAGGAAAATAATTCAACTTTCCTTGAAGCCTGGGAAAAGGAGACCTCAAAGAAAAAAGCCCTCCTCCCCACCCCCAGAAAAAAAGAAAAGGCAGAGAAATGCTGCACAGATGAAGGAACAAACTAGAAACACAGAAGTCCAAATCAATGAAGGGAAAATAAGAAAATTACCTGAAAATAATTCAGAATAATAATAGTAAAGATGATCAAAAACATTGAAAACAAAATGGAAAAAATGCAAGACTCTATTAACAAAGACCTAGAAGAATTTAAGAATACAGAGACAAACAGCACAATTCCTGAAATTAAAAATACTCTAGAAGGAATGTATAGCAGAATATCTGAAGCAGAACGAATCAGTGAGCTGGAAGATAAAATGGTGGAAATAACTTCTGAAGAGCAGAATAAAGTAAAAAGAATGAAAAGAGCTGAGGACAGTCTCAGAGACCTCTGGGACCATATCAAACTCAAAAACATTCGAATTATAGGAGTCCCAGAAGAAGAGAAAAAAAAGGGTATGAGAAAAATTTTGAAGAGATTGTAGTTGAAAATTTCCCCAGCATGGAAAAGGAAAGAGTCAATCAAGTCCAAGAGGCACAAAGAGTCCCATACAGGATAAACTAAAGGAGAAACACGCCAAGACACATACTAATCAAACTAACAGAGACTAAACACAAAGAAAGAATATTAAAAGCAACAAGAGAGAAGCAGCAAGTAACATACAAGGGAAACCTCATACTGTTAACAGCTGATCTTTCAGTAGAAACTCTGCAGGCCAGAAGGGAATGGCAGGATATATTTAAAGTACTGAAGGAAAAATCTACAACCAAGATTACTGTACCCAGCAAAGATCTCATTCAGAATTGATGGAGAAATAAAAAGCTTTTCATACAAGCAAATGTTAAGAGAATTCAGTACCACTAAACCAGCTTCACAACTAATGTTAAATGGACTTATATAGTCAAGAAATACAAGAGAAGAAAAAAGATCTACAGAATCAACCCCAAACAATTAGAAAATGGCAATAGGAACATACATATCAATAATTACATTAAATGTAAATGGATTAAATGTTCCAACCAAAAGACACAGACTGGGCGAATGGATACAAAAACAAGACCCATATATATATATATATATATATATATATATATGTATATGTATATATATATATATATGCTTTCTACAAGAAACCTACTTCAGACCTCAAGATACATATAAACTGAAAGTGAGAGGATGGAAAAATATATTCTATGCAAATGGGAAGCAAAAGAAAGCTGTTGTAGCAATCCTCCTATCAGACAAAATGGACCTTAAAAAAGAAGATTGCAAGATATAAGGAAGGACACTATATAATGATCAAGGAATCAATCCTAGAGGAAGACATAACAATTGTAAATATCTATGCACCCAACACAGGAGCACCTCAATACATAAGACAAACACTAACAGACATAAAAGGAGAAATTGACAGTAACACAATAATAGTAGCAGACTTTAACACCCAACTCACACCAATGGACAGATCATCAGAACAGAAAATTAATAAGGAAACATAAGTCTTAAATGAGAAATTAGATGAGATGGATCTTATTGATGTCTTCAGGGAATTCCATCCTAATACAGAAAGATACACCTTTTCTAGTGCAGAAGGAACATTCTCCAGGATAGACCACATCTTGGGTCACAAAGCAAGCCTCAGTAAATTTTAAAAAATTGAAATTTTATCCAGTATCTTCAACCACAATGCTATGAGACTAGATATCAGTTAGAAGAAAAAAAAACTAAGAAATACAAACACTTGGAGATTAAACAACACATTTCTAAATAACCAACAGGTTACTGAAGAAATCAAAAGGGAAATCAAAAAACTTCTAGAAACAAATGACAGTGAGAATACGACAACTCAAAACCTATAGGATGCAGCAAAACCTGTTCTAAGAGGGAAGTTTATAGCAATACAATCCTACCTCAAGAAACAAGAAAAACATCGAATAGACAACCTAACTTTACACCTAAAGCAACTGGAAAAAGAAGAAAAAATCCCCAAAATTAGTAGAAGGAGCGAAATCATAAAGATCCAAGCAGAAATAACTGAAAAAGAAGTAAAAGAAACAAAAGTAAAGATTAATGAAACTAAAAGACAGTTCTTTGAGAAGATAAACAAAATTGACAAACCCTTAGCCAGACTCGTCAAGAAAAAAAGAGAGAAGAATCAAATCAACAAAATTAGAAACGAAAAAGAGGTTACAACATACAATGCAGAAATACAAAGGATTATAAGATACTATTATGAACAACTATATGGCAATAAAACAGATAACCTGGAAGAAATGGGCAGATTCTTAGAAAAGTTCAATCTTCCAAGACTGAACCAGGAAGAAATAGAAATTATGAACAACCCAATTACAAGCACTGAAATTGAAGCTGTGATCAAAAATCTCCCAAAAAACAAAAGCCCAGGACCAGATGGCCTCACCAGTTGATTTTGTATTGTTCTGTCCAGAATCACAGTTACACAGTCACAATTCATTATATTTTGCGCCATAGTTGTTTCTTGAGTGAAATAAGAATAATTGAAGCAGTAGAGATATAATAAAAGAAACCATATAGCTTTTATTTGGAGTGGTTGTCTCTGCATCAAGGACCAACTTCTTTCTGTTGATTCAAGGACAAAGCAAATCTTGAGGTTAAGTGCTAGCATCAAATTCGTTGGAATTTATAGTTTGACTTTAATCCATGTAATAATACATAGAAACAGAGAAGGAAATGGCAACCCACTCCAGTGTTCTTGCCTGGAAATCCCATGAACAGAGGAGCCTGAAGGGCTACAGTCCATGGGGGAGCAAAGAGTTGGCCATGTCTTAGTGACTAAACAACAACAACAATATATCAAATACAGTATTGTAAGAAGGATCACCACTGACTTTCTGTGTGCTTAAGGAATAATGTAAGAAAAAATTGAATACATTAAAGGTAGATATTAAAAAGACATTGTCTATAAAAATTAAGACACTGGATTAGAGTTTGAGTGATATCTTTTATTGAAAATGTTAAAAAAATTAAAATGCAATTTATAGCACATTTTGGATAGTGGGGAAAGGATGATTTTTAAGGCTTATTTAAGAAAATACCAAAAACATCCCAAATGTCTCAAGCAAGTTAAGGTGAATGGGTCCCTCTGAAGAGTCTTGAAGAGTAAGAATGAGTTGATCCATTGGGGAGGGAATGGGGTGCAATTAGTATGACCAAAGATGCTAGGTGATGCAAACTTTCAAGAGCGGTACACTATTAATTGAGCGTAAAGTACAATTTATGGTTTAGTTTAGTAGAAGCTTGTTGATCTGAAACAAATAGCTTGCTGAATATTTCTCCAGAGAATATAGATTTATTTGGGATCAAAAGAGAACTTCAAATCAAGGTCTGCAACCCAGGCAAGCCAAGATCAAGTTCTTCACGGCAGTGGTAGAAGAACACTTTTTAGAAGGAAAAAAGGAAATTGGGAGGACTATAGTAAACAGAGGATCCATGGTTTTTCGTTGGCTAAAACTTTTCACGGAAAGGAGTCTTTTTTTCTTTCTGTTGGCCTTGGCTGCCATCAGAGAATATAAGAGTTCACCCTTCTGGTCTCACAGTTTTTTTTGCAATTGAGGTTTCTGTTAATTTTTTTTTCACACTTCCCCATTTGATAAAGATCTTCGAAAGCATCACTGATCAAGAGTCGGGTTTTCTAGTTTCAGTGCCTTTCTATTGCTCAGTGTCAGGAAGGACCTTGCCTGGCTAAAATATCTCATGTTGAAGAAAAAGGGCCAGACTGGGAACCTCCTAATGTCACATGCAAGTAAGAAAGAGGAGTAGGATGCAGGACTCTCAGGGACTTTTAATCTGAAGTTGATATGCCATCATAATCATAGATGCTAGAGATAATCTGAAGTGTCATGTCATCATCAAAGGCTTGGCAATAAATTTCCAGCATACTTTGTCCATTTAACTTGGGAAAACTGTCTTATTGGATGTCATCTGCTTTAATTCTGGGGAATGTTTACTATCAGGTTGCCAGATGTTGTCCAGTTAGGGCTTGGTGCCTTTTTTACATACATCACGTGAATTCAAGAGTCTATTTCTTGGAGTCTGACAGGACAAAGGTTTGCTAGCAGTCTTTGATATGGACTTCTCCAGTGAGGTTGAAGAGTTCTTCTGGAGGTGTCTTTTCTAATAGAGAAGATCTCCGGGTTGCAGGGGCTTCCCTCATAGCTCAGTTGGTAGAGAATCTGCCTGCAATGCAGGAGACTCAGGCTCGATTCCTGGGTAGGGAAGATCCTCTGGAGAAGGAAATGGCAACCCACCCCAGTTTTCTCACCTGGAGAATCCCATGGACAGGGGAGCCTGGAAGGCTACAGTCCATGGGATCACAAGAGTCAGACATGACTTAGTGACTAAACCACCACCACCAGGTTGCAACTTGTGATATTTAAGGTCTTTGTATTCTGGGAGTGGTGATTTACTCACTAGGTTGTAAGGCCTTCACCTTGTATGTGTTAGTCACTCAGTCTTGTCTGACTCTCGCAACCCATGTACTGTAGCCCACCAGACTCCTCTGTCCATGGAATTTCCCAGGCAAGACTATTGGAGTAGGTTGCCATTTCCTTCTCCAGGGGAACTTCCCAACCCAGGGACTGAACCCACATCTCCTGCATTGCAGGCAGATTCTTTACTGCTGAGCCCTATTCTGAGAGTACACTGTGAAAAGATTGCTGTAACAAAATGACTGTTTTTAATAGAAACAGTTAGGTCTCTGCAATATTGGCGTATCTTTCCTTTTATCCTTGTGGGTCAAAAGAAGCAAGAGCCAAGTATATTGGGAATCCTATGACTACCTCTGGCTTCCCAGGTGGCACTAGTGGTAAAGAATCCACTTGCCAATTAAGGAGACATAAGAGACGCGGGTTCCACCCCTGGGTTAGGAAGATCCCCTAGAGGAAGGTATGGCAACCCGCTCCAGTATTCTTGCCTGGAGAATCCCACGGACAGAGGAGCCTTGTGGGCTATGGTCCATAAGGTCATAAAGAGTCGGACACAACTAAAGCAACTTAGCATGCACATATATGGTCATCAAAGATGAGAGTTTATGCATCCAAAAAACAGGATCTAAGATTTTAAAAGACCAATGGCATTATCAAAATCAAAATATACACTATTTCCTTCACTCAAAAGTTTTCCTCATGCCTCTGTGTAGTGAATTCTCTCACCCAACTCTGCTGCTGCTGCTGCTGCTGCTAAGTCACTTCAGTCGTGTCCGACTCTGTGCGACCCCATAGGCGGCAGCCCACCAGGCCCCTCTGTCCCTGGGTTTCTCCAGGCAAGAATACTGGAGTGGGCTGCCATTTCCTTCTCCAGCTCTAGCCCCTGGCAACCACTAATCTGATTATTTCTCTACAGTTCCCCGCTCCCCGGCCCCGCCGCAGAATGTGATCTAAATAGAATCATATTGTATATAGGCTTTTATATCTACTTCTTTCACTTAGTAGTGCCTTTGAGATCTATTTGTATTGTTGTTGGTCTCAGTAATTCATTTCTATTTATCACTGAGTAACATTCCATTGGATGTTTATCTATTCACCAGTTAATGGGCATTGGGGATTATTTCCAATTTAGGGCCAATATGAATAATGGGCTTTCCTAGTTGCTCAGGCTGTAAAGAATCTGCCTGCAATGTGGGGGACCTGGGTTCGATTCCTGATTGGGAAGATCCCCTGGAGGAGGGCATGCAACCCACTCCAGTGTTCTTGCCTGGAGAATCCCCATGTACAGAGGAGCCTGGCGGGCTGTGGTCCATGGGGTCACAAAAGTCAGAATGCCCAAGTAAGCAAAAGCACAGCACATGAATAATGTAACCGTTCATGGACAGGTGTTTTTGTTAACACATGTTTTCATTTCTCTGGGGTAACTACCTATTAACTTTATGCAAAAGAGTTTTCCACCGGTGACCATATGATCTTCACCAGCAAAGTATGAGAGTTTCCATTGTTCTTCATCTTTGCTGGCACATGATATACTCAGCCTTTTTAGTTTTTGTCGTGATATCTGTTGTTGTTACTCTTTGTTTCCCTACTGAGTAATGATGTTGTGTATCTTTTATGTACTTACTTAGCCTTCCTTATATCTTCTTTGTTTAAAAATCCAGTCTTTGTGGTAACCTAGAGGGGAGGGCAGTTTTGGGGAGAATGAGTGCGTGTCTGTGTCTGGCTGAATCACTCTGCTGTGCACCTGAAGCTATCACAACATTGTTAATCAGCTGTCTTCTGATATAAAATAAAAAGTTTAAAAATAAATAAGCAAAAATACTATATTCTGCCTGACTTTTAATGGGTTGCTCACCTTACTATAGCTCAGTTACAAGAATTCAGCTACATTTTTTACACATACAAAGCATATTTCATATTACTTTTAATACGTATGTATGTGTGTTCATCTCTCGGTCATGTCCAACTCTTTGTAACCCCATGGACTGCAGCACGCCAGGGTCCTCTGTCCATGGAATTCTCCAGGCAAGAATACTGGAGTGGGTTGCCATTTCCTTCTACAAGGGATTTTCCCCATCCAGAGATCAAAGTTTAGTTTCCCGCATTGCAGGTGGATTCTTTACCATCTGTGCCCCCATACGGTATTCTGCCTGACTTTTAATGGGTTGCTCATCTTACTATAGCTCATTTACAAGAGTTCAGGTACATTTTTTTTTATGCATACAAAACATATTTTATATTACTTTTAATGCATATATATGTAGTAAAAGTCTAAAACTTGCATGCAGAGATAGAGTTAAATATAGACCAACTTCAGGATAGTGATTATTCTTGGAGATGAATGTGGAATTAGAGATGAGAAGATTGGTATTCATAGAAACTTTTTTTGTTTGAAAAAGAAAGGATTTGAAACAAATACTGTACAATATTAATACTTCTTGAATGTGGGAATGGGTCTTTAGGTATTTGTCATAGTGCTTTATACTTTTCTATGCATGTAAAATATCTCTTTTTTAAATTCTGAGTTATGCTTTTTTATTTTGTTGTCTTATTTATGTATACCTTGGCTGCCTTGGCTCTTTGTTGAAGCATGCAGGATTTTTTCTTGTTACAGAGCATGGACTCTAAGACGCTCAGGCTCAGTATTGTGGTTTGGGGGTAGCCCCTGCAGCATGCAGCATCTTAGCTCTCAGACCAGGGATTGAATTCGTGTCCCCTGCACAGGAAGGCAAATTCCTAACCACTAGACCACCATGGAAGTCCCAAATTACTTCTTTTAAAAATTACTATGTACTTGGCCTTGTCCTCTACAGTGGAAATACAGAGATAAACAGAATGAGTTCCATTTATCCTGTCCTCATTTTGCTGACAGTATTTGTTAGAGTGTATTCTTCAGAGCATTAGTTTTAGGAATACTAACAGGTGTGGTAGAAAGAAAAGATTTTGTAGTCAATATTTAAAATCTCTAGGACCTAGAATCTAGGATAAACAAAAATAAATAACTGTTATTATTTCAGAACTTTTAGGAAGTTTTAATAGCTTATTTCGCTTTTTGAACTCCAAAAGATTAATGTGCATTATTTTCCAAACTTATTTCAACAGGAAAGTTTTTTTTTTTAATTATTATTATTATTATTGCTTTTGCAGAGGATCTATCATTCTCCACAGAAATCTGTGTGATTGAGTTAGTCTAAAATCCTGACTTATGACCTAGCAGTCCCCAGGCCCAGAAGGAATCTTTCAAACTACTATTAAAATGGATTTTGAATACCGAACAGGCAAAAAGTCATTGTCTTTGGACTGAATATATAATATATTATCTCTCACATATCTGTATTTATTAGTATTTTCAAATGTATATTTTGTGTTGAGCTAGAAACAAATTTACTTCTAAGTGTTAATAAATTAAGAGCATCTTTGTCACTAAAAAATAAAAGGATCAGTGATAATGCTTTTGGCTATGTTGTTTGGAGGACTTTTACAAATTCTGCCAACTGAGCGTTAGTCATGGGCTTCACTGGTGGCTCAGATGGTACAGAGTCTGCCTGCAGTGGAGGATACCCCAGGTTCAATCCCTGGTTTGGAAAGATCTCCTGGAGAAGGGAATGGCTACCCACTCCAGTATCATTGCCTGGAGAATTCCATGGACAGAGGAGCCTGGTGGGCTACCATCTGTGGGCTTGCCAAGAGTCAGTCCATGGGGTTGCAAAGAGTGGGGGTCACAAAGAGTCAGACATGACTGAGTGACTTTCATTTTTTTTCAGTATCTTCAGTGTGTTTGACTAAATCAGAGTATTGAGAGTGGTGAGCACATTGAAAATGTCATGAAACAAGTCAAACAGCACAGACTTGTAGCAGTAGCCTGTCTGCAGGGAGGGTTTCAGTTCAGTGTGAAAACATACAGACCATGACTAAAACATATTTATACACATGACATGGAGAAAATTGTATGAAACCCATTTGCCTTACTGGGTCATTGTGTGCATGCGTGCACGGAGGGTAACTTCAGTCATGTCCGACTCTTTGCATCCCTATGGACTGTAGTCCACCAGATTCCACTGTCCATGGGATTCTCCAGGCAAAAATACTAGAGTGTTTGCCATGCCCTCCCCCAGGGGATCTTCCCAACCCAAGTATTGAACCCATGTCTCTGACATCTCCTGCATTGATGGGTGGGTTCTTTACCATTAGTGGCACCTGGGAAGCCCACCTGGTCCATTAGGCTGTTTAGAATATCTGGGAGCACTACAAAGAGGCTTCCTTGGGTAATACCTGGGACAAATGAGACAAGTGAAGTAGGCAGCCTTGTTAATGTTTTCCCACCAATGTTGATTTATGAATGTCATCATTTTATCAGGAGACCAATGGTTTAATACAGGTATAGTAGTGAGTGGAACAAAGCTAGTGGAGGTGATGGAATTCCAGTTGAGCTATTTCAAATCCTGAAAGACGATGCTGTGAAAGTGGTGCACTCAATATGCCAGCAAATTTGGAAAACTCAGCAGTGGCCACAGGACTGGAAAAGGTCAGTTTTCATTCCAATCTGAAAGAAAGGTAAACCTAAAGAATACTTGAACTACTGCACAATTGCACTCATCTCACATGCTAGTAAAGTAATGCTCAAAATTCTCCAAGCCAGGCTTCAGTAATACATGAACTGTGAACTTCCAGATGTTCAAGCTGGTTTTAGAAAAGGCAGAGGAACCAGAGATAAAATTGCCAACATCTGCTGGATCATTGGAAAAGCAAGAGAGTTCCAGAAAAGCATCTATTTCTGCTCTATTGACTATACCAAAGCTTTTGACTGTGTGGATCACAATAAACTGTGGAAAATTCTTAGAGATGGGAATGCCAGACCATCTGACCTGCCTCTTGAGAAACCTGTATGCAGGTCAGGAAGTAACAGTTAGAACTGGACATGGAACAACAGACTGGTTCCAAATAGGAAAAGGAGCACATCAAGGCTGTATATTGTCACCCTGCTTATTTAACTTCTATGCACCATGACAAATGCTGGGCTGAAAGAAGCACAAGCTGGAATCAAGATTACTGGGAGAAATATCAATAATCTCAGATATGCAGACAACACCACCCTTATGGCAGAAAGTGAAGAGAAACTCAAAAGCCTCTTGATGAAAGTGAAGGAGGAGAGTGAAAAAGTTGACTTAAAGCTTAACATTCAGAAAACTAAGATCATGGCATCTGGTCCCATCAATTCATGGCAAATAGATGGGGAAACAGTGGAAACAGTGTCAGACTTTATTTTTTGGGGGCTCCAAAATCACTGCAGATGGTGTCTGCAGCCATGAAATTAAAAGACGCTTACTCCTTGGAAGTAAAGTTATGACCAACCTAGATAGCATATTAAAAAGCAGAGACATTACTTTGTCAATGAAGGTCCGTCTAGTCAAGGCTATGGTTTTTCCAGTGGTCATGTATGTATGTGAGAGTTGGACGGTGAAGAAAGCTGAGCACTGAAGAATTGATGCTTTTGAATTGTGGTATTGGAGAAGACTCTTGAGAGTCCTTTGGACTTCAAGGAGATCCAACCAGTTCATCCTAAAGATCAGTCCTGAGTGTTCATTGGAAGGATTGATGCTGAAGCTGAAACTCCAGTACCTTGGCCACCTCATGCGAAGAGTTGACTCATTGGAAAAGACCCTAATGCTGGGAAGGATTGGGGGCAGGAGGAGACGGGGACAACAGAGGATGAGATGGCTGGATAACATCACCGACTCGATGGACATGGGTTTGCATAGACTCTGGGAGTTGGTGATGGACAGGAAGACCTGGCGTACTGCGATTCATGGGGTCGCAAAGAGTTGGACACGACTGAGCGACTGAACTGAACTGAACTGGTGAGTGGAAATTTTAGAGTCTCCAGTAGGACCAGGGCTTCCCTGATAGCTCAGTTGGTAAAGAATCTGCCTGTAATACAGGCAACCTGGGTTTGAATCCTGGGTTGGAAAGATCCACTGGAGAAGGGATAGGCTACCCACTCCAGTATTCTTGAACTTCCCTTGTGGCTCAGCTGGTAAAGAATCCGCCTGCAATGCAGGAAATCTGGGTTTGATCTCTGGGTTGAGAAGATCTCCTGGAGAAGGGAAAGGCTACCCACTCCAGTGTTCTGGCCTGGAGAATTTCATGAACTGTGTAATCCATGAGGGTTGCAAAGAGTCTGATATGACTGAGTACCTTTCACTTTCAGTAGGACCAGGTTTTCATTTGCTCAAAACCAGAACTTCTTTTACAATCTAGTTTTTCCTTTACTGAGACCAGTTTTTGGATTCCTCTGGACAGTTTTAAAGTTATCTTTTAGGGAAATATTCCTTTTGAAGTTTGCCTGCTGTTGTTCCCTTTAAGGGCAGCATTTCCTTGTGGAAATAACATCAAGATGATTTCCCTTAGCTTCCAGAGAGTCAAGTTTAGAATGCCTCAGAATTTTAAAGTGGCAGGTAATTCCTGAATATAAGGATCATTCTTAATTTTATTTCTGTTGGAATTAAGGAAGCCCTGTTGCTTCCACAACATTCCAAAATCATGAGCTACTCTGAAAGGATACCTACTGTCAGAATAAATATTGATAATTTGGGCCTTGCTAAAGTGGAAGTCTGGGGCTTTCCAGGTGATGATAGTGGTAAAGAACCTGTCTGCCAATGCAGGAGACATGAGTTTGATCCCTGGGTCAGGAAGATCCTCTGGGGGAGGGCGTGGCAACCCACTCCAGTGTTCTTGCTTGGAAAACCCCACGGACAGAGATACCAGGTGGATTACAGTCCACAGACTCGCGAAGAGTCGGACACGACCGAAGCGACTTAGCATACACACAAAGTGCAAGCCTAGGTGAGAGCATATAATTCCACCTGTTGGGCTGGATAGACGTAGTCAAGATTCTGCCTCAACAACATCAAAGGAATATGCAGTAGCGTACCAAGCATAGTATTTGCCATTGTCACCTCTCAAATAAAAACCATGAAATGTCAGCATTACCAGAGGAATTTCCTGTAGATCATGAAGAGGAGTCAAGAAGTGGCTCTTCAGTGATAAGGCAGTAGTAAGAGAGTTTGTCAGACTGGAGTGTTAAATTTATCACAGTTTAAGAGTTATGTAAGGAGAGGTTAACAAAAGGTCTTCCTGGGAGGTGAGATGGCTGACTGAGAAATGTTGAGTGAGGTGAGAATTCATGAAAACTTCTACTGTATGGGGTATAAAAAATGGTTAAAGTGGATGCTACAACAATTTTCTTGGTGACATTAATCAAATGGGCAGTGGCTGTAATGGCTCAGTGACAAGGAGGCATTTTGTGTGACAGAGTCAGCTGCTACCTGTACTATCGTGTGGATTGATAGTTATCCCTGTATTCTGGGGTGAGTACTTCAAGGGCATTCCCTTCTTTTTCACACACAAAATAAAAGAGTGTCTGACTGTTGGTATGCCCAAGGGCAAGTGTGTTCATCAGACTCTTCTTGAAGGCTCTGATAGCTATGTTGTCTTGTTCTTCCCATAAAATTAGGGTTTTTATTGTTTAGTAAAACAATAAAAATTAGAGATTTGACCATACAAAAGCTATTTGAAACCCCGTTTCAGCAATAACGAAGTAGAAATAAAGAAAACCTCACAGTTGGTGCTCAGTTTTGGGTTTTAGAAAGTCATGAAGTCTATGTGGATCAAGGTGTAGGGCTTGTTCTGATATCAGATACCACAGATATTGAACCTGGATTTCACACTTTATTTCCCATAAAGGCTAAAAACTTAATAGTGGATTCTGTCTTCCTGTGAGGAGGCTTAGGAAAGAGAGCAAAAATCAAAGTATCCACAGATTGCAACAGTGTAGAACCTCTAGGGAACTTTATAGCGTCCGGATCAGCCTTCAGGATTTACAGGAAATAAGTACTCCAGTAAACCCTGAGACATTATTGTCCCAGTAAATTGTTTTTCTTCCCAAGTGAAGGCAAAAAGGCATTGGCTAGCTTCATCTATTGCAATGCTGAAGAATGCACTGCATACATCAGTTGCAGTGAAGAACTTACTTCTGATGGAAATGATGTCAGTAAAGTAGGAGTGCTATGAGCAATAGAATATTGAGGGATGATGATGGTGTTTATTGCTTGGAGATTCTAGACGTTTGTTCTAGATCTTTTTGGAGATTTTATGCAAGCTTATCCCTATTTTCTCGCCAGCAAAATAGGGATAATGCAGTGGATAGTACAAGGGATAATGCAGTGGCTAGCACAAGGGATAATGCAGTGGCTAGCACAAGGGATAATGCAGTGGATACTACAAGGGACAATGCAGTGGATAGCACAAGGGATAATGCAGTGGATAGCACAAGGGATAATGCAGTGGATAGCACAAGGGATAATGCAGTGGATAGCACAAGGGATAATGCAGTGGATAGTACAAGGGATAATGAGGTCTTGAGCTCAGTTTTCTTTTACAAGGTTTATGTCTTGAAGGGCTTCTTTACTAATAGGATATTGCTTAATTCTTGGAAGAGGTTTTGAGGGATCTACTTGAATCTAGATGGGAAATGCACTGCTAATTTTACCAATATCTATTGGAGATAGTGCTTGTAAGGAAAGTGCTAGTGGATTCAGTAGGAATAAATGATCCATGTTTCCTGAGTTGGCTCTAGTACTGTCAGATACAAAACATACAAACAATGGCAAGGGATCATTTTTTCACTTCATTGGTTACTTTGATGACTAATGTCAAATTCTAGAATTGTTTCTCTCTTTTGAGAGAAAGAAATTCTGGCATGATACATTTTTGTGCCAATTAATTGTTTTTTAATTGGAGGATAATTGCTTTACAATATTGTGTTGGTTTCTGCCATACATCAGTGTAAATCAGCCACATGTATACATATGTCCCCTCCCTCCCGAATCCTCCTCCCAGTTACCACCCTATCTCACCCTTCTAGGTGTCACAGAGCACTGGGCTGAGCTCCCTGTGTCACAGAGCAAATTCCCACATGCTATCTATTTTACATGTGGTAATATATATATGTTTGCATACTGGGAACCCTCTTGCACTGTCGGTGGGAATGTAAATTGATACAGCCACTATGGAGAACAGTATGGAGATTCCTTAAAAGACTAGGAATACAACTACCAAAAGACCCAACAATCCCACTACTGGGCATATACCCTGAGAAAACGGTAATTAAATGAGACACATGTACCCTGATGTTTGTGGCAGCATGTTTTACAATAGCTTGGCGTGATACTTTTTAAAAATAATTTTTTTTTGGAGTTGCTTTGCAGTGTTGTGTTAGTTTCTACTCTATAGCAAAGCGAATCAGCTATATGTGTCCATACATCCCCTCTTTTTTGAGTTTCCTTCCCATGTAAGTCACCACAGAGCACTGAGTAGGGTTCCCTGTGCTGCACTATAGGTTCTCATCAGTCATGTTATACATAGTATCACTAGTGTATGTATGTCAACCCCCATCTCCCAATTCATGCCACCCCTGTTGATATCCACAGATGTGTTCTCTACATCCGTGTCTCTATTTCTGCCTTGTAAATAAGATTGTCTATACTAGTTTTTTCAGATTCCACATATATTCATTAATATATGATATTTGTCATGATACTTTTAAAAGAAGTTTTGGCCTAATAAATGAAAAAAGTAGAGGAACTATGGAGAAAAAGGTGTATATCTCAAAAAGCCTAAACATAAGGGAATAAGTTCAGAGCCAGGAACCTTTTGAGTTTCGTTAGAGATTCCCACAGTTTGAACTGTTTTAGTACTCTGAGGCAGGGGCTGCTTTATGGTAGTGGGTTTGAGCAGTGGCTACATTGTCAGTTAGGACTGGAAGGCATTCATCCCCAAACTGAAGAAATGTTTCTCTATGATGATTTAGAGGGAAGATTGAGACAAGTTCCTGTATGTAGTTCCTCAGAGCCCATCATTGAGGACTGGGAGGATGTTGGAAAGTCTTGTTAGATGGATGAATGTGCCTGTAGGACTTACATTTGTGACAGTCTCTTTTCAATGTCATAACTGTTTGAAATAATAGCAAAAATGAGGAGGATTTTGATTTTGTTATGAAGCCTTCTTTTGCTGGAGTTGAAGATAAAGAATTTTGGTGGTCTTCCTTGGAGGTGACTCTTCTAGAGTGTGAAAGAGCTAGTCTGCCAGATTAACTAAATCTGAAGTAGACATAATTGCTGATGAAGTTGTCAAGCTGTTGTCTGAGCCTGATCATATAATAAGTTAGAGGGCTACTCTTCCAACTGTAAATCTAGAGAGCTTTCAGAATTTTCCCAGTTAGCAGTTGTCTTTCCATGTTGGTCCTGGCGTTCACTTACAAGCAGATGAAGTAGCTGACATAAGTTAGAGAAACCAGGTTGATGAGTTTGAATGACTAATATATTCTTCAGCCAGTCTGTGAGGATTTTTGCATTCCAATTTACTTTGGGAATTTTTTGACTGTGAATTTCAGTTTAGCTTTAGTTCAGGGAATATAAGAAATGGAGAGTTTATTCTCTGGATCCTCAGAAGGCTTAATTTTAAAGGGACAGATTGTGACAAGATCAGAGGAAAAGAAAGTGGGACAAGTTTGAGGGAAAAAAGGAATTCAGCAAAGGTCTTTGTATGGGGGAACTGACAGTACAGTAGGAGGTGTAGGTGGAATAGGAGAGAGGAAGAAGGTGATGCTGGAGGCAGAATCTGGCCAGGAGGTGTGGAGAAAGAGAGATAAAATGGTGTCAAAGAAGGATCCTCAGAGAAAGAAACCAAAGAAGAAAAGTCTGAGGCTTTGGGAGCCCTTACATCTTTGTTTAATCATTTGTTTGCTTCAGTGAGTCTTCGAATCTAATTTTGCAGGGAGGCAAGTCTTGGCTCCTGATAGTGTTTGGAAGCCTCAAAAACCAATCCAAAAAACCATACCATTCAATTATGAAAATTTTTGAGCTATTGTAGTCCAATTTAATTTTAATAAAATTAAACGTGGTAATTTCAAAAGTTCCCCATAATGGCCATTGATATGCTTCATTGCCATTTGTCAGGTTGGTCCATTTAGTTAGGAATGCACATGAGGAAGGAACATGGCTTTTAAACATAAAATCACCTTGTGTAGTCCCTGTAGGAGGGTGCAGGGGATGCCTTTGAAGTATTTAAATAACCAGGATTCTATTTTTCAATGTTTTTTCTCTAGAGTGAAGAATAATTTTCCAAAGCTCCAATAACTTGCAACTTAAACAACTCAATTAAAGCAGCCTACAAACTAATATCAGCCAATTCTAAGGAAATAGGCTTTGTCCTGGAAGATCCAGACCAAAGACTCTTCACTCAGTTTCCAGAGAACAGCCCCCATTTCAATGGAATGGGCCAAAGACTGAAGTGGTACAGTTTCAGTGAGGCAGCCCCTGTTTCTTAAAGGTTGACTAACAGCTTTGCAGTCAGCCTTGGCTGAAACAGTCTTATCTAAAAGTGACATGAAAATGCCAAATGAGTGTTGCCAAACAGAACAAGGCCTGAACCTTAAAGAACAAAACCTTAACATAGATTTTGATTAAAGCCTGGAGAGCTTTAAACACAAAGAGAGCAAAAGCTCAGACCCAGGAAAAGAACTCAAAATCCAGGTGAGAAAAGCAGTGAGCTGAGTGGATTCTGTCACAGGTACTATGCCTGTTTGCTCACTAATCTTGAGCTATTGGGGGACTTCTTTTGTCCTCATTTTGTTGTTGTTCAGTCACTAAGTTGTGTCTGACTCTTTCCAACCCTGCAGATTGCAACACAGCAGGCTTCCCTGTCCTTCACTGTCCCCTGGAGTTTGCTCAAGCTCATGTCCATTTAATCTGTGATGCCATACAGTCATCTTGATAGCTTATGGTGAATGGTATCAGACTCGTGATCTCCGAAGAAGTTTTAACTTTGGGACCAGGGATTAGGCTTGATGGCACAAGAGCTTTTGTATAGCAGAGTTTCATTAAAGTATCAAAAGGGACAGAGAAAGCTTCTGATATAGACATCAGAAGGGGGATGGAGAGTGCCCCCCATGCTAGCTTTAGCCAGCTGTTTTATGTCTGTTAGAAAGCTATTAATCAGATAAGAGGGACACCTCAAGACTGATGGAGTCTCACCAGGCCCCTCTCCCACAATATGCATTTTTGAAATAGGATGGCATGAGGTGTGTCATGCCCCAGCCATAAAACAATTGATATGAATACTGGTTTGTTGAGCCATTATCAGCCCAAGGTTTGAGAAAAGAAAAACTTAGTCTTAGGTGGACCCATTTGGAAGAAAGGCAAATTCCAAAGCAAATACATAGTTTCATTAACATAGCTTAAGAAAAACATTTCCATAGAGAAACCTCCTTTTAATTTTGTATGGGGAAGGGAAAAATTCTGACACTTGTAGTTTGTTTCCTCCTGCCACTTAAGGAAGAGATAAAAAATGTCTGACACTGCCACCTATTTCCTCCGTTTGAAGACCCCCGGCCTTTCTGCCTGTTACCCTCTCAATCTCATCCTCTGTCCCTGTCCTTCTCCTCCTGCCCTCAATGTTTCCCAGCATCAGGGTCTTTACCAATGAGTCAGCTCTTAGCATCAGGTGGCCAAAGCATTAGAACAGCATCAGTCCTTCCAGTGAATATCCAGGGTTGATTTCTTTTAGGATTGACTGGTTTGATCTCCTTGCTTTCCAAGGGACTCTCAAGAGTCTTCTCCAGCACCACAGTTTGAAAGTATCGATTCTTCGGTGCTCAGTCTTCTTTATGGTCCAAGTCTCACATCCATACATGACTATTGGAAAAACCATAGCTTTGACTGTACTTAGATTGAACCCGGGTCCCCTGCACTGCAGGTTAACTTCACCATGTGAACCACCAGAGAAGCCCGTAGTCCTCATATGGGCCACAAAAATGGCACCCTAAAACAAATAGACTATCATGTATTTCTCCAACAAAGATGGATTTATTCCAGAGCAGCAGAGAATTGCACTTCAGGTTCTGAAACCATGGAATGCCCTGTGCTGTCTCCTCATGGCAAGGGAAGGAGAAATCGTTTATAGAGGGGAAAAGGAAGTAATAGGGCTGTAATAAAGAAGAGTCTATTGTTTTTAGTTAGCTGAGTCCTTGCCTTCTTCCTGCCAGACTCTGCTGTTGTCTCCAGTGTGACCATTTCCACTTCTGGTCTCTCAGCTCTCTTTAATTGGGCTCAGTTGGTAGAGTCTGCCTGCAATGCAGGAAACCCTGGTTCCATTCCTAGGTTGGAAAGATCCTCTGGAGAAGGGATAGGCTACCCACTCCAGTATTCTTGGGCTTCCCTTGTGGCTCAGCTGGTAAAGAATCTGCCTGCAATGCAGGAGACCTGGGTTCAATCCCTGGGTTGGGAAGATCCCCTAGAGAAGGGATTTTATTTAATTGAGGCTTCTGTTTATACATTTTTTAAGCTGGAAGGATAAATTGTAACTAGGAAGAGACCTATTCTGTTGCTGATTGATAAATCTAAAAATGAGATCCCCTCCTCCATCAAGTAGTATAGTTGAGGAAAATAGCATATTAGTGAGCTCCTTTGTCAGAATATTGATTTTACCTACAAGTTCTGTTTTGCAGAGTCCTTCATTTTTCCAGCAATAAAAAAAAAAATTCAGGTGATAAGAATGATTAGTCCATCATTTTCAGAGAACAGTAGATTTAAAAAAAATTATCATTTGGATCTGTCTTTTCCTTATCAGTTTTCCATGTAGTATCAGTATATTCAATAAATTCATTTTCCTGCTCCTCTGAAAATCTTTTGTTAGTTATACACATGTCAGGAAAAAAAGGAATAAGAATTCCCTTCTGAATTCTTCTGGCTGGTCTAAGAAGTAAATTGACATGAGACAGATTAACAGGAAAAAAAAAAGAAAATGAAATTTCAATAACATGTATGCAGGGGAGAGACCCAGGAAACCTAAGTAACTTGCCAAAATGGCTGAAACCCTCACAACAGATACTGTCTTCAGCTAAAGACAAAAGAAGATGTCAAGGGTCCTGGTTTGGGGCTTCAAGTGGGAGGAAGGCAATTTATAGGGAGATAAAAAAGGGCCCTGCAGATACAATGAGACACAGAGTAGACTCTGATCTCTAAGCCTCTCTGCATTCCCCACCTCCCCAGCCCCTCTTCTTTGCAGATATCTCTGGTAACAGCTCTAGTCCAGGTACGGGCCCTTTATCTAAATTTTTTCAGGCAATTAGTAGGAAGACGCATGAGACAGATGAACACTTTCTGAATCTTCTGTTTCTTATAAATAATCAGCCTAAATTAATCCTCATGTCAAACACATTTGAAGGTGGTAAATTTTGTTCCTCTGTATTACTCCCTACTGGACTTTCCTGGTGGCTCCGTGGTAAAGAACCCACCTGCCAGTGCAGGAGACAGGAGATATGGGTTTGATCCCTGGGTCGGGAAGATCCCCTGGAGGAGGGAATGGCAACCCACTCCAGTATTCTTGCCTGGGAAATCCCATGGACAAAGGAGCCTGACGGACTACAGTCCATGGCGTCTCAAAAGAGTCAGACATGATCTAGACACTAAACAACAACAATAACAAGCATCCAAGTAGGGAAGAAGTGATTACTATGATGTTGTTAATAAAATGGATGAGGAAAATGTCCACTAAAAGTGAAGGATAGGGAGGGAGGTGATAGTTTGGAGTACTAACTGGGAGGAATGGGAGAGGACTGTGTCTGGAACCCATGTAGCCCTGCCCGGCCCCCTTCCTGTCCCCTTTCTGTCCATGGACAGAATTGAATTCCTTGCCACCTGAGAAAACAGAGGGCCCCATGCTCACACTACCTGTCCCAACGTCTTCTCTGTCTCAGGACCCTTGTGACCATCCCAGCCTCCCATGCCTGCCTTTTCCCCAGGATGAGCCTTCAACTGGAAACCAGCTGCCTCCCTGGGCTGACTCTTTTCTAAATCCTATCCCTTCCTCTTGCTTGAAAGTTATAGTGTCTCTGGGATCGACTAGATTGTGTTGTCATTTGTCATACCTCGTGTGCACCATGTAATAGGTACACATTAAGGACTGAACCATGCTAACTGCCAAGTAACCTTCTCATCTGTATCCTTGCTTCTAGCAGCTGATATGCTTAAGCATTCTTTTTCCTAGAACAAAACCGCTGCTCGGGGTCCTATCTCATCCCTTCCCAGTGCAATCTCTTCCCTTCTCTAGCAAGTGGCCTTGGAGAGCCTCCTATATTTACCATCTTCACACAGTCACCCTCACTCTTATCCCTGCAGCACTTCTGCCTTTGCCACCATTCTAATGAAACTTGATCTCACTTTCATCACTAAATAACACATTGTTACATAGATATTTACTGCTTTGTTCTTCCATTTTGATAGACTTGGAATTCTTTTCCTCGTACATTTCTCCTTTATCCTATTTTCTGCAGATACATGGCTTTTGTTCTTTAATGTTCTTACCACCCCATTTCTAAAAAGGTATTTATGGAAGGTTAAAATTAAGCTTATGGTTTCTCTGAATCATTGCTAAGTCAGCCTTTTGCCATAATTGGCATTAAATAATTGCATATTAAAAACACTTTTCTCATCTTAATTTTAGGCATCATAATTCTTTATAATTTAAATTGTTCCTAGTGACTGAAAGGAAAACATGCTCTATCAGATTTCACTTGAGTTAATGCAATGTTAATTCTCCCAGACTTGCTGCATTTCTCTTATTTCACTCAGTGTTCAAATAATATATTAGTTCCTTGAAAGTTGCTAAAGTTTCTTTTCTAAACATGAGTTAAAGTGCTGACATTGAATGAACAGCAGCTACATTACTCATTTAAGGGAGAAAAGTGCTGATGTGTTTAAAATCTTTTATTTAAGTTACAACTGCCCCTCTTGGATTTTTTAAAAAAATACAATGCTATCATGTGAATTGTAAATACCAAGATATTGTTCTGGGAAAAGGAAAGCTAAGAATGTTGTAGGAAATTGTGCTTTTCTGGTATGGTAGCAGATTTCCTGTTCTTTTGCATTTATGAAATTTCTTACTTTGATATTATGAGACTATAAGTAAATAACCCAAACTTCAAAACAGCAGCACTTTTCAGGTTTTGCTGTTATTTTCCTGTAAGGATTCACTATGGTCTATGATATTAAATCTTCTTTAAAAAATTGTTTTTTATGTGGCACTTAACTTGTGAAATTTAATGCATATAATTGAAATGCTGATGGTTGTGCTTTAAAGTATTTCAAAACACTTTCTCTTTAGTGGATAAGATTCCAAATTCTTGCCATGGCTTTCAGTGTCCTAAATGATTGAGGCCTTACTTACTGTGCCAGTTTTGCATCCTCTGGAGTTAGAAATGCAAAAAAGAAAAAAAAAAGAAAAAAATTAAAAGTCGCATGTATGTATGAAAGGTATATAGGAAAGATAAAGAGAGAGGAACCAGGAGTACTAGTAGAAGGAAAGGAGAATGGGTAGTAAGAACCTCAGACTGTGGTGCAGCTCTGAAAACATCTTGGCGTAGCCAGTGGGGAATTCCAGTGCCACTTTGGAGGAATTATTCATCAAGCAGAAATGATCAGGCCCCAGTCACTGGTTAAACTGCTTGGGGAAAGCATGTCTGAGGCTTGAAAGATGAGGTGGAACCAAAGCTTCCGCAATAGACTTTGTCACCTGTTTCTGTCTCATCTTTTCATTTTCTTTATAGAATCTTTCAAATCAGAGACATTTTTATAAATTCAAGTTTGTCAATTTTCATTGTATTATGGAGCATGGTTTTTGTTTTGTATCTAAGAAATTTTTACTTAACCCAAGGTTGCATCAATTTTATCCTCTCTTTTTTCTAGAATTTTATAGTTTTCAGCTCTAAATTTGAGTTTTTCATTCACTTTGAGCTAATTTTTGTGTATGGGTGAGGTAGTGGTCAAAGTTATTTATTTATGTTTGTATTTATTTGGGCTTCACAGTGGCTCAGTGGTAAAGAATCCACCTGCAGTGCAGGAACCACAGAAGACATGGGTTCAATCCCTAGGTCAGGAAGATCCCCTAGAGCAGGGCATGGACACCCACTCTGGTATTCTTGTCAAGAGAATCTTATGAACAGAGGAGTCTAGCAGGCTACAGCCCATAGGGTTGCAAAGAGTCAGACACAACTGAAGTGACTTAACATGCACACATTTATTTATTTAGTATATGAATGCCCATTTGTACTACTAGCATCTTAAATAGGCTTTCTTAAAAAGGCTATCCTTTGCCATTGAATTACTTTTGCACCTTTGACAAAAATCTGTTTATCATTTACATGTCTATTGTTGCTACTATACTATATTGTATCTTTGTAATAAATCTTGAAATCAGTATGAGCTTTCCAGCTTTATTTTTTTCAAATTTGTTTTAGATATTCAAGTTCCTTTGTTTTCTGTATAGTTTTTTGAATCAGCTTTTTAAATTAAATATGTTTCGCTGGGTTTCAGATTGGGATAGGTTGAATCAATGGATTTACTTAAGGAGAACTGTCATCTTAATATTATTGAGATTTCCAGTCTATGCAAACAGTATTTTTCTCAGTTTATTTAGATATCTTAAAATTTCTAATCAGTGTTCAACATATAGATCTTGTATGTATTTCATTATATGTATACATAAGTATTATTTCATATTATTTTAAATGATACTTCTAAAAAAATTCAATTTCCAGTTGTTCATTGCTATTATATAGTTCTGTGTGTGTGATTGATTTTATATCCGTGACTTACTAAACTCATTTATTAGTTCTAGTAGACAACTGTATTTTATTTGGATAGAGAAAGTTTTACTAATGCTTTTTCATTCTATATTTCTTTCCTTTCTTTTTCTTGCCTTATTGCACTGTCTAAGATTTCTATTATTATGGTGAATAGGAGTAACAACTGAAAGTCATCCTTTCTTGATTCCTGGTGTTAGGGGCAAAGCAGTCAATCTGTTGTCCTGGGCAAAAAAGGAAGAATTGATCACCCTAAGCTTTACAACCCAACTCCTCTGTTTCCAAAATCCCATTTTTTCACTGCTTTCCCCCACAGGGGAACACTTACTGCTTAACTTCATGTTAATCTCTGTCCTGGCATCTCACCAAAACAATGAATAAGAGGAAGACAAAAGAGGAAGCGAGGAAGCCAGCTGGGGAGGCGATTGTATTACTCCATGAGAGATGTGAGATTGGAAGGCCTAGAGCAGTGGGAGCAAAGGGGGAAGAGAGATGGACACATCCATTATTTATTTTAGATATTAGGCTAACCACTCTTAATGATGGATGAGATTATGGATCACAAGGCCATTTCAGTGTTGAGTTTGAACAGTTAAGTGAATTGCAGCATCGTTTAGTGAAATGAGGAAGGTGATGATAGCTCAGCATGTCCTCCACTCCGTGGTGGACATGTGAGAAGAGATTTCAAGTGGACATAGAGTTCTAGTGCTCCAGAAAAGTATAGCTTAGTGTACAGATTTGGGAAGCAGAGACATCCAGGTTCCAGTTAATGTCAAAGGAGTACGTGGGATCGCCAGAGGAGAGTGTAAGAAACAGTTGGTGCTGAAGCTTTCCTGGGGGTTTCAAGTCCTTCTGAGAATCTGATGAAAAGCTCAAAACTCTCTTTTTAGAAAAATAGCACATTTTTAATCTATTTACATATTAGTTTCTCATGGTTCCTGTAACAAAGGAGTCCTGAGAAAACTGGGTGTCTTAAAACAACAGAGATATCTTGTCTCATGGTTCTGGAGGCTAGCAGTCCCAAATCAAGGTGTTGGCAAGGCCATGGTCCCTCTGAAATCTGTAAGGGAAGCTTCTTCCTGGCCCCTTCCTCTCTCGTGGTGGCTGTCAGGCCGGGGCATCCTTTGACTGGTGGTTGGATCACTGCAGTCTCTGCCTCAGATGCCACTCCTGCCTCTGCTCTCTGTGTCTCTGCCCTTTTCTTCTAAAGTATTGGAGATCAATCATACTGATTAAGAGCCCACCTTACTCTGATATGACCTCATCTTAGTCAGTTACCTCTGCAATAACTCTGTTTTTAATAAGGTCAAATGGTGAAGTAGTTTGGACTTCAACATACATTCTGTGTGTGTGATACATGATTTAACCCATAACAACTTCAGCCCATTGTAAGGATTCAAAAATTGCTTGAAGCCCAACCTCCAAAGGTATAACAAAGGAACTCACCAACACTTGGAGGATGAGCACAGGAAGAGACCAGGACAGAGAGAATGAAGAGAAACAGGAAAAGCAGAAACTTATGTCCTATTTCAGGAAGTCTGAGGGAAAAGAAATCAACCAGAGGTCGCGCAAAGTTCTAAAAAGGTTCGCCTGGAAACCAGAAGAGAGTATCTTCTTTCCCAAAGGCAGGCCCACACAGTGCTGCTGGTGATGCTTATTGCCAGTAGTAAGTGCTAACATTTTTGGCTTTTGTGGATATTTGGCACTTTTTCTAAGCACTTTTCATTTACTTACAACAACTTTATTATCATCCTCATATTATAAATGAGGAAACTAGGGAGTTGAAATATTAATAGCTTCCTTACAGTGATAAAACTGGCAGGTCAAAGACTTCTCAAACCCTCACAATATTTAAACCAAAACTGTTGGTTCTGCCTGTCTGTACCTCCCCATGCGTGCATGCTCAGTTGTGTCCAATTCTTTGCAACCCTATGGACTGTAGGCTGCCAGAGTCCTCTGTCCATAGGATTTCCAGGCAAGAATACCGGAGTAGGTAGGTTACCATTTCCTTCTTCAGGGAATCTTCCCAACCCAGTAATTGAGCCTACATCTCCTGGATTCTTTACTTCTTGAGCCATCAGGGAAGCCCTATACTTCTCCATTCTTCTCCATTTGAGTCATTAAGTAAATCCCCAAATCACTGATTTTTTGTTTTTTAACCAAATTAGCTCATCTCTTCATCTCATTTTATGGATGAAATAGATTCATTTTCCTGAACATCTAGAATATGTAGTCATCTGTTTCTCTCGCCTTTTTCAAAATTAAATCAGTAACCAAATGTTAATCTCTTATCTAAACCGTGCCAGTGGTTCTGCATGGCCCTTAGGATAATAAAGCTTTGATCGGGCTCTTGTCCACATTTTCAGCCTCATCTCCTGAGATGTTCTGTGTGGCATACTCTTTCTCCGGAGTACCATAACCACACTGAACCATGTCCCGTGTCTTCCCTCTTCCCTTTGCTCTGTCTGTAATGGCTTTTCCTCTTGGCGACTGGTGACCTCTGTTAGTATTTAAGCACCCAACTCACAGTCACATTCTCTTATGAGACCTTTTATGAAGTCTTGTGTGAATTACCAAAGGCAAAACCAAAGTAAAGAGGACATGAGCTTTGCCTTTAACATGCATTTAATTTTATTGAGGTCTGAGAATGTGAAAGGGACAGGAAATGGGTAACTTGAATAAAGAACAGAGTGATGCTGACAACAAATTGTTACAGAATTTAAAGAAGGAGATAAAACATCTTGCTAGAGTACCATTCACTCAAAACCATATTACACTGCCAGTGTAAACCACCCACCTCTCAAAAACAGAGCTTTTGAAGATATGTGGTGAAGAACTTTATGCTGTTCTGCTAATGTCACATTTACCCTCTTGCATATTTAGCTTCTGTTTTTAATCTGCTCTTTTCAGTAAGCCTCATTAGTTCCTGGGTTATTTATACAGTTCTTATCTACCCTTAAGCATTTATTTTTCTGAGTGCTTATTACCTTAAGAATAATGCCTTCAATTATATAACCAAAGCAGATGACAACAGATTTCATTAAGAAGTTTACTTTTTCTTCACTTTTATATTATTCGTTTTTCATAATTTGATATTACTTAAGATGGAGTGTAAATATCACAATTAGTATATTGATGATTTTCTTAAATGGATATTGTGAGTTTTATCTAAAAGACTGTTAATTATGTCATTTTAGATAAAACCAAGGACCCCTAAACCCTAGAATCTTGATAATTTTACTCCCTTTATGGCCCAGTTTCTCTTTTAGGTAAGTTATATAAAAGATATTTTGTTTGTTTGCTTTTCAGATTTTGTTAACAGCTTCCCTGCAGATTTTGTATCACATCCTTTTAAATGCAGTGACAGATAAAGATAGGTTATAATTGCGTTTCAAGCAAAATCAATAAAACAAAGCACTGTGCTGTGCTGTGCTTAGTCACTCAGTCGTGTCCTGCTCTTTGTGACCACATGGACTGTAGCCCACCAGGCTCCTCTGTCCATGGGGATTCTCCAGGCAAGAATACTGGAGCAGGTTACCATTCCCTTCTCCAGGGGATCTTCCTGACCCAGGAATAAAACCGGGGTCTTCTGCATTACTGGTGGATTCAAACAAAACAAAATAAAAAATAAGTAGTATTTTGGCGCTATTTGTTATTTGTTGTCTATCTTTAAAATGTCACAGAACTCCATCCTCTGTGTTCTGTGACTTACTGTATGTACTGTAGTTACATCAATACATACAGTCTTTTATAATTATTTACTTAATTACTTCCTTCTCTGTCTCCTCCAGTATTCATAACTCCTAGCATATAGAGACCACTTGTATGTTTGTCCGTCCTTAGCGCTGTGCTCAGAAATATCACTCACCTGACTGAATGAATTCCTGGAATTCTCCCTACCTTGTGAATGTCATTACTACTTGAGTATCTACATGTGAGTTAAGAATATCAGAAAAAGTAACAACTTCCACTGATGTTTGAAGAACTTCAAATGAAAAATAAAATGTTCCCAGAACTAAAATGGAATTCAGTTGGAAAATGATGAAAATGCCATACAATTTTTCAAGGGTCATTTACTGTTTAGAACAACAAAGGCTGATGTTGTTAGCCCGTGGTTGTTTTATTATATTCTTTCTTACCTATGTAATGCCCAACTTCTGTGAAATCTCTGGGAAATCTGATTCATATATTATCATGCACAATTTCTCGTTCTTCAGCACATCTGGAATTTTCATCCCAGTTCACATGTAGCACACAAACAAGATTTATTTTTGAAAATGGAAGTTTAGTTACCAGGAAACACAATGGAAGTAGCAAGCATAGACCGATACATGACAGATGGAAGCTGCAGATTTCCCACTTGGCTGAAGTTCTTATCTTTGGAAAGTCTTTCTACTCATTCTCAATAGTTGAAAACATAGAGAATTCTTCAGTCCTGGCTTCCCTGGATTTAAAATGTTGTGTTCAATTTAAATTTGGCCCAGTGGTGAAGAATCCACCTGCAGGCGACACAAGAGACTCGGTTTCAATCCCTGGGTTGGGAAGGGAATGGCTACCCATTCTAGTATTCTTGCCTGGGAAATCCCATGGACAGAGGAGCTTGGCTAGCTACAGGCCATGGGGCCACAAACAGTTGGACCCAATTGAGCAACTGAACACACACACACACACACACACACACACACACTCACACTCAATAAAGTTGTTAATTGTTCATATAATTTATTATAAAGGAAAGGGGGAGAAAGGAAATGTCTGAAATTCACTGTATTTCTTGTGAAACATTTCTGAAAAATTTACATTCATTTCTCTTTTAACTTCATTTCCTCTGAAGTTCTTCAAAATGAGATGGCTTATACTGGGAAATATGAGGCTTACCAGGTGGCTCTGTGGGTAGAGAATCTGCTTGCCATGCAGGAGACCTGGGTTTGGCCACTGGGTTGAGAAGATCCCCTCATGGCTATTCACTGGAGAATCCCATGGACAGAGGAGCCTGGTGGCCTACAGTTCACAGGGTTACAAAGAGTTGGACGTGACTGAAATGACTGATCATGAGCATGAGCATACTGGGAAATATTGCTTAGCTGCACACCTCCAGTTTAAACACTGAACCTCTGCTCGCCACTCAGTATTTTTTTCCCCAGTATCAGTTGAAATATCATATGAGGATGGAGTTTTGCAAATGGCAATTCTGCAAAAACTGTTAATAATATTTTTGTCTTTCATGTATTTCCTAGAATGGTTGGTTTTATTTCAATTAACATGTTTATGTCTTCATAGGGTTTTATTATACTAATATAACATGAGCAAGATAAATATCATAGAAATGACATAAAAACTGAAAACTGAACCTTTTAAGGATACTGCAAACTTTTCTTTACTTTGTCACATTAAGAGGAAAAACAAAACACAAATACAAGCTGTTGTGAGCTGTTAACTCTCCTATAAGATTCCAAGTAACTCAGTGGTAAAGAATCAGCCTGACAATGCCCGAGATGCAAGAGGCGTGGGTTCAATCCCTGGATTGGGACGATCCCCTGGAGTAGGAAATGGCAACCCACTCCAGTATTCTTGCCTGGAAAATTATATGGACAGAGGAGCCTTGTGGGCTCCAGTCCATGCCGTTGCAAAGAGTTGTACACGACTGAGCACAGCACACACACACACAAGATAAATACATTCATTCATTCATTCAGCTATTATGCTTTAATTGTTTTTAGATGCTGAACACTTAAATGATCAGGAAAAAGCAAAGTTTTCTTGAGTGCATAAAACTAGTCGAATGGGGAACTTCCTTAGTGATTGAGTGGCTTAGACTCCATGCTTCCAATACAAGGGGCCCAGGTTTGATCCCTGGTCAGGGAAGTAGATCCTGCATGCCACAGTGAAGATCCCACATGCTGCCTGCCACAAAGAAGACTGAAGATCCCATGTGCTGCAACTAGATGTGGTGCAGTCAAATAAATACATAATAAATATTTAAAACAACAACAACAAAAATTAGTTGAACAGATGTATGAAAATAAAAGAATAAAAGAAAGTATAAGATACATTCTATACTGTGTACCAAATGTTGAGGAAGAAAGCAATGTATGTCGTCTTCCTGAAAAATGTGAATTATGAATTGTTTTTGAAATAAGTAAGGGATATGATGGACAGATAGGAAATCAGTGGATTTGTTCTGTACAGAAATTACAGGAAAAAAGCCTGGTTTGAGTATTGTTTAATTGGTATTTTTTCCACATCTACCATGTTGGAGAGTGTATTGAATGGATGTCTACTAGACTTTGAAGTCTAGAGCTGTTTTTCAGCTTTATATGTATTTTGCAAACTAAAACTTAAGAAAAATACAGCAAAGGTTTACTAAAATCTTGAAATAGAATGCTTTCCTTTACCCTTTTCCAGTTATTATTTTTGTTTATAATTTATTTCACATAAAAGAATAGGATGCTTTCCCTAGTGTAACTGCTCAGATATTACACTTCAAAACAAATTATCTGCCTGTCCTTTGGTAGCTTTATTTCTGAAAATTACAATTACACTAATGAAAAGTCTTTTGTCAATTACCTGGGTATTGATAAATTTGATCCCAGTGTTATTTCATGATCTGTGATTAATTTTTTAAAAAACGATCTTTAGGACACTAATATTATACTAATTAATTCCCTACATGTAGTAGAAATTCAGCGCTTTTTGTTCTTCCCAAAGTTATTGCAATGAAACTCACTATAATTTTTGCTGCTATTGTAGTTTAGTGGACAATTTTTTATTAATTGGAAACTCTTCTTTATTTAGGATAAATGAATTTAAGCCTAATGAAGTACTTCATCCCAATATGCAAATATAAGCATTTGCATTTAGTACCAGCATCTCATAGTATGGGCTTTACTGTTGACTTAGACAGTAAAAAGTAAGTAAGTAAGTGTTAGTTCTCAGCCGTGCCTGACTCTTTGCGACCCCATGGACTGCAGCCCACCAGGCTTCTCTGACCATGAGATTTTCCAGACAAGGATACTGGAGTGGGTTGCCATTTCCTTCTCTAGGGGATCTTCCAACCCAGGGATCGAACCCAGGTCTCCTGCACTGCAGGCAGATTCTTTACCAACTGAGCTACAAGGGAAGCCTGTGATGGTAAAAAGGCTGCCTGCAATCAGGAGACCTGGGTTTGATCCCTGGGTTGAGAAGATCCCCTGGAGAAAGGAATGGCTACCCATTCCAGTATTCTTACCTGGAGGAATCTATGGATAGAGGAGCCTGGCAGTCCGCAGTCCCTGAGGTCTTAAAGAGTGGGACACAATGGAGTGACTAACACTTTCATTTCACTTCTCATAGTATAGCACTGTGTTAACCACCTTTATCTATTCACAGTGGAATTCATGTTAAATGGTAGGAAGTACATAATAACACAGGAGTCGTTCTCCACACTTCTCCCTTTATCCTGATGTCTGGTTTGCTCCCGAGTCTGGCTCACTTTGCCTCTTAATATCCCTCAACTCATTATGCTTTTGTCCATCCTGCCACCTCCTGGTCCAAATCATTGTTTCCTCACTTGTCACTGCAGTGTCTCCCCACACTGCTGCCCACCCCTACTTGGATCCTGTAGTCTCTTCTCTAGTCTGCAGAGGGCTCTTTCCAGGGCATATTCCTTGTTAACTTGGGTTTCCAATTTAAAACATGTCAGGGGCTCTTTGTATTTTTAGAATAAAGACCGAACTCTTTGAGTGTGGCCTATAAAGCCATATGTGGCTCATCTCCTCCCAGGTCCTTAGGACACACTTCATGCCGCCCCTCTCCACTTTGCCCACCACCTTCCCTGCTCAGATTACAGTCATACTTATCTTCAATCCTTTGACCTCTATAGGCTCTTTCTTGTCATATGCTGGTCTTTTTTCTGATCTATTTTTTTTCTTCTAATGTTTTTATGTATTTATTTGTTTATTGTCCTTTTGATGCAGCATTTGGGATCTTAGCTTCCTCACCACGGATTGAACCTGTGCCCCCCATTCAATGGAAGTGCGGATTCTTAACCAATGGCCCACCAGGGAAGTCCCCTCATGTTGTAGATGTCAGTAAAAATATAATTTCTTCAGAGATGGCTTTCTTGACGACCCTCGTCAGGTTCTCCCATTAAAGAATCAGAGCAGGGTACCTTGTCCTCACTGAAATGTTTTATTTGTCAGAGCTTGAGCCATGACTGTTGATTATTTTATTGCTGGGTATGGGCCTCACTGGTGGCTCAGTGGTGAAGAATCCACCTACCAAAGGAGGAGATGTGGGTTCTATCCCTAGATCAGGAAGATCTTGTGGAGAAGGAAATGGCAACCCACTCCAGTATTCTTGCTGGAAAATCCCATGGATGGAGAAACCTGGTGGACTGTAGTTCATGGGGTCACAAGAGAGAGTTGGACATGATTTAGTGACTAAACAACAACATAGGACCTAATAAGAAGAATAATAGGCAGTCAATAAAAATTTATTAAGTCTGTGAACAATAAAAATACTTTACATTTTAAATATTATGAATATGAGCTATTTAAAAGACAGAATCAACCCATCTCATGGAGTTTATGATGGAGTATCTCTTACAATCAGAGGAAGAGGGATAGAAGCTTAAATGTTCATAGATTATGGGGTCAAACTCCTATTCAATTGTAACTCTAAATAATTTTGTAATATTTAACCACAGATTAATCATGTTTCCTTGGGATATTGTTGTATATGATATTGTTAGTTATAGAAAATGACATGGACAATTAAACTGTTTATCATTTTTAAGTCCCCTTCTCCGTCCCCACCTCCCAAATGCCATCAGTTGCTCTGGGTAGATAACAACCCTAAGATCTGGTTATATATTTAGTCTTAGTTAGAGAGATTGAAGAAGTTTGTTTACTCCTGAGGATTAAACATAAAGACCTTTTGAGAAGCAAAAACTAGTGCTAAATCCAGGGAGCTGTGTCTCTTGGAAAGAAGATCGAAACCACACTTAAAAGAGGGAAAGGAAATGAGATAAGATCTTGAAAAAGTCTGTAGGGAGAAATGAAAACAGGCAGAGTCCAGTCTTTATCTTTTCAAGCAACCTGCCATGCTTCAACTTCTGAGCATCTGAGAGCCCAAATCAGATCTCCTCTGGACCCTGGTTTTGATACTGATAAATGTTGTTTTCACAATTTGCTGTTGCCAAATATGGTTTCTCTGAATTACCCAGAGGACAAATACAGTCCTCCTTTCTTTTTTTCTAATTTATTTTGAAATTATCATGCCTCAAGCACGGGCCACCCTGGTTGGGTATAACTTTTAGTAGCTATATGAGCCAGTAGTTGAGTGTATCCATGGGCTACTTTGGGGTTATAATGGTGTTTTTTAAGACTGCCACAATGAGTCTGAGGATTAGACATCAGTTTGAGGACATGGCAAACCATGTTGTGTCTTTCCAGATTGCTTTTGAAGGAACAGGCCTGCTGTCCCAATGCTTGTGAGTCTGCAAGCTATTTAGTAGTAATAATGCTCCTGTTTTCTCCAAATTTAGCCTAGTTTGGTCAAATACTTGGCATTGTCTTTTGAACTGATATAAAGTGAAAATGGGCTTTCTGGGTGGTGCTAGTGGTAAAGAACCTGCCAGCCAATGCAGGAGACATAAGAGACATGGGTTCGATCCCTGGGTCGGGAAGATTCCCTGAAGGAGGGCATGACAACCCACTCCAGTATTCTTGCTTGAAAAATCTCATGGACAGAGGAGCCTGTTGGGCTACAGTCCATAGTGTCACAAAGAGTTGGACACAACTGAGGCGACTTAGCACAAAGTAAAAATCAGACTGAAGGATCTTGAACAAGATATTTTAAAAATAAAGGATATTCCACAGGATCAAGTGAGACTGGGCTTGTGTTATACATTCTTTAGCTACCGTAGATGCCTAATAATCATTATATGATATGCTGAGATCATGTACACCTTCTGAATCATCAAAAAGTTCACCATTTAAAAAAAAAATTTATTATTACATGTATTTTGGCTTTAAATTCCTTGGCCTTTGTTAATCCTTGTGTTTTGTATTTATGTATTTAATTAAATATATTCTACTATCCTTGGATTCCTTGATTGTTGTTTTACCTCATGTTTTAATAGGTAGCCTAGCAGGATAGTTATGAGCATGGGTGGTTGGGGCCAAAACACAAAAATTTGAATCCCAGCTCTGCCGCTTGCTTAGCCAGTGGCTAAGCCAGTACTTTATGACTTAGCCAATACTTAACTGCTCTGTGCTCACAGAGGAATGATCAATGTACTTATCTCTTTAAGTGAGTTAATACACACAAAACACTGAGAACAGTGTTAATATCTCAGTAATAGCAAATATACTGATATTATAATTATCATACTCATTACTGTATAACATTATTGTTTTGATTAGAATGCCTATGATATGCAGGGCATTTTGCTGGCAATGGGTGATAGTGAGTAACCTGCAGAATTAGCTTCTACCCTCCGAGAGCATGGATCCAGTGGGCAGAGACAGATTTGTAGCAAGTAAACAAAAATAAGGTAATATCTAAAGTAAAGAGAATGAATACGTTACTATGGTTTTGGATAAGAGGAGAGAACTATTTCATAGGGGATGGCCAAGGATGGCCAGCCTGAGTTGTATTTTCATATGTCATTTCTAGATTGAAAGAGAGCTGGTGATGGTAAGAAGAGGGACAGAGTTGCTTTTCAGGCAGAAAAAAAAGCCTGAGGACTCAGAGTCTTAAGGAGGAAGGCCTTTGCTGAGCTCTAGTAAATGAAATTGGGGTATTATAGCTGGAGTTAGAGAGAGCAAAAGGGAGAGAAACAAAGTGAGGTGGAAGGAGGCAACAGGAGCCGAATCATGGACTTAGCAAGTCTTCAGTGAGCTTCCTGAACTCAGCAAGAGTTCAGTCTTAAGTTCAACAGAAGGTATTACAGTCATCACTGATGCTTTAAAATTCTAGAAGATTATTGTCTGCCATGTTGAAAAGTGGATTGGGGGTTAAATGGTGAAGCACCAATTGGAGTTTTTAAATGGTCTTAGTGAGAGAGCAAATGGTTCGAAATGTTGGCAGTGGTGAGTAAGAGAAGGCTGATATATATGGAACATGGAAGTAAAGAGGGGGAAGAAAAATGAAAGATGATTCCCAATTATCTGGCTTGAGTAGCCAAGGGATATAGTTGTGCCATTACTGAAAAAAGACAAGGTGTGAATTAAACTTGAGCAGTAGGGGAGAGGATGGAATAGAGAACTCAGTTTGGGATTAAGATTAAGAGTCTGACAAAAATAATGTTATAGAAGTGTAATTGGAAATAAGAATTTGAAATTATAGACAAGGTAAGGGATGGAGTTAGAAATTTAGGAGCTATCACACAGATGATATTTAGAACCTTAGGGATGGCCAGGTTGATCTACGAAAGAAATGTAGGGAAAAAAATGAGGATGCTAGGAACTTACTCCCAAGCATCTCCAGCATTTAGAGGAAGGTACAGATATCCATTTCTCATTACCTTGGATACATGAAGTGAAAGTGTTAGTCACTCAGTTGTGCCTGACTCTTTATGACTTCGTGGACTGTAGCCTGTGAGGTTCCTCTGTCCATGGAATTTTCCAGACAAGAATACTGGAGTGGATAGCTATTTCCTTCTCCAAGGGATCTTCTGACCAGGAATCGAACCTGGGTTTCCCACATTGTAGGCAGACTCTTTACCATCTGAGAATGATTGCACTGTCACATTGCAATCCTGTAAATATCAGTATATTGCTAGACAGTATGGTGATACTGTATAGTATGTGATATTGTGACATTATGCTGACATGGAAGAACTATAAATGCTATTCTTTCTTTTTCATTGCTTTCTTTTGGTCTCTGGATGCAATTCACTTTCCCAAAATATAAAAAACAGTATTAATGAAATATATCCTAGACATATATAAAAAAGTGACATATGTCATAGTAAATACAATAATTAGATGTTAGAAACATCAGTTTATATGATACTCTGAATATTAGTACTTCCCACTATAAAGGAAAAAGAAAAAATAACTTGGTAATTAGTTGAGACATTCAGATTCTACAGGTGACCACTTACATGTTATATTTGGTATATTTTTTCTTTCATAAGTACTATTTTGAGAAATAAAGCATTGAAAACTAAGGGACATTCATGTCCATAAGAAAATTTCATAATACCCAGATAAAATTACCTGAATGCAAAAAGAGAAAGGATGTACTGGATCCGAGACATGAGTCTGAATTTTGTCAGAGAGGATGTAGTGAGAGTATTTGTCATTTCTTATGACTTAAACCCCCCATGGTCCTGGTAATTGGAGTAGGGGGCATTACAGGGATCTTAAGACAATGGGCGTTTGGTCTCAACCAAACTAAGTACTCAAGGCCTCCTGGAGCATCTGGGGCCATCATCGTCTTTCTACCCAGGTGTCTTCTGGGACTGAACAAGGAGTCAGTGTCTCCCTTGCTGTCACAAATTGTAATGCCTAGGAACAGGAAAATATGCATGTGTGTGCACTTCTGTGAGAGGTGTATTAGACTAACTCAGCTTCTTCCATTGCCTTTCAGTGAGGGCTCTGTGTATAGACTTCTTTCTGATTTCACAAGTATGATCACCTTTAAACACAATCATCATGGAAAGAGAATAGAGGCGTAATGGGACAAGCTTTGAGTTGGGCTTAAAGAGTAGCATAATTCAATGAGAGGAGGTAATCTGATCATATCCAGGCTCAGGAAGAGAATGAGGAGTCATTAAATTGACTTCAGAGACACTGTTCACTTTATTAAATACATTCTGGCTTGTGGCATAAAGCCACGTGGAGTTTTTCAAGGAAATTATTATTTTTGAGTATCAAAGAATGTGTGAAGTTCAGCTGCTCTGGTAGCTTTAAAATATTTAGCCAAAACAAAATTATCCACATGACAAATAGATTTTAATTGTTTAAAAAGGCAAGTAATCAATCAGGATGTTTTGTTGAACACAACTAGAAAATCAGGAAGGAGTCAGTCAGGAGATTAGCAGGCATAGGAATGTGGGGAACCATTTCTTTGATACCAAACTGTTTTTGTTGTTCAGTAACTCAGCCATATCTGACTCTTTGTGACACCATGGACTGCAGCATACCAGGCTTCCCTGTCCTTCACAGCCTCCTGGGATTTGCTCAGACTCATGTCCATTGAGTCGATGGTGCCATCCAACCATCTCATCCTCTGTCACCCTTTTTTCCTCCTGTCCTTAATCTTTCCCAGCATCAGGGTCTTTTCTAAGGAATCAGCTCTTCTCATCAGGTGGCCAAATATTGGAGCTTCAACTTCATCATCAGTCTTTCCAATGAATATTCAGGGTTAATTTCCTTTAGGATTGACTAGTTTGATCTCCATGCTGTCCAAGGAGCTCTCAAGTCTTCACCACAGTTTGAAAGCATCGATTCATAAACATTCAGTCTTCTTTATACCAAAATACAAACTAGCAAACCTTTAATATAAGGAGAAGTAAACTTGCATTTGGATGATGACCAAGGAGTGCCCCAGGTCAAAGGCCCTACCATGTATCTGAAGAAACAGCTAGAATTAGAATGGGTTTTGCAACCAGCAATCACATAGATACTCTTGCTATAGAAGCAACTGTTTACACCCCGAAGGGAATTTTTTCTATGTTGTTACTATTGTCTAGTTGCTAAGTCATGTCCAATTTTTTGCAACCCTATAGACTGTAGCCTGCCAGGTTCCTCTGTACATGGGGATTCCCCAGGAAAAAATACTGGAGTGGGTTGTCATCTCCTTCTCCAGGGGATCTTCCCAACCAGGAGATCAAGCCCACACCTCCTGCATTGGCTGCTGGGTTCTTTACCAGTGAGCCACTAGGCAATCCCATATTGTTCCATATCCTTGGGAATAATTGTATGATTTTGTTTTTTGAAGTCTTATCTTTCAACAAGAGAAATAAAACTTTGTAGAAGCAAAGGAATTAGAGAGGGGGAGAGTATCTTCATACTGTTTTCTCTACTGGCTATACCAATTTATATTCCCACCAACAGTGCAGGATTGTTCCCATTCCTCCATATTTTCCTCAATTCTTATTTGTTGTCTTTTTTGATAACAGCCATTCTGACAGGTATGAAGTGATAGCTCACTGTAGCTTTGATTTGCATTTCCCTGATGATTAATGATGTTGAGCATCTTTTGAGTGGTGATGTGCCTGTAGCCATCTGCATATATTCTTTGGAAAAGTGTCTTCAAAAACAGACCAAAAAAAGTTATAGAAAAACAGATCAGACTTGTGGTTACCAGAGGTAGGGTATGGGCAGGGGAATTAGATATAGATGGTCAAAAGGTACAACATTTCAATTATAAAATGTAAATAAGTATCAGGGATAACATAAAACATGATAAATATAATTAACGCTGCCTTATGTTGTATATGAAAGTTGTTAAGAGAATAAATCCTAAGAGTTCTTATCACATGGCAAAAGCTTTTTGTCTGTTTTTTAAATTTTGAATCTGTATGAGATGATGGATGTTCATTCAGGTTATTTTGGTAACCATTTCATAAAGTATGTGAGTAAAATAATTATGCTGTACATTTTAAATGTACATAGTGTTTTATGTCAATTATATCTCAATAAAAATGGAATGAAATAAAATTACATAAACTTTAGGAACGGAAAAACAGGATCTGTAATGAGTGACAATGATGACCACACTGTCATGCAATTATGAAAAAAGCATTGCATTGTGAACACAAACAATTCTATGCAAGATATCTAAAATCAAAGTTGAATTCACATTAGTCTACTATTTTATTTTCTGAGGACAAAGTCACATTTTTATCTGGTCTGTGGAAAATCTATTATGTTCCTGAATCTTCAAAAAGATACCTTTTGTTTATCCTATTATTTCTTTGATTATTCTTCCTAAGTAATTACTTTTTATAGTATGATCTATATATTAAGTTATAGATATATAATAGATATATTAAGTTCTATATATTGTTATGTTAGAATAACTTAAATATGAAGTTAAAGGCAAACTATGAAAGGTAATAACCATCTGTATTTGTTCTTTTTATTAAAGATCTTGTGCATTTGATAATTTTTCCTTCAAGATGTTATATTAAAATAGGTCTTTTATTTTTGGCATTTCATTTCTATATGAAAGACAGCACATTCAACAGATTGCCAAATGCTGTCTTTGCCAACTAAATCTAAGATGCAACATTTTTGAGATACAAGCATTATGATTAATGTGGTGTTTTGTTTTTGTCCATTTATAAGCTAGAGCACTGCAAAACAATGCAAATACAACTTAGTATGGGAACCATGTCTTTCTTATTCACTGCCTGGCAGAAAATTACCTTCATTGTTGAGTGAATGTAGAGAATTTCCTTTTACTGTGCAGAGTGATGGCTTAAAGGAGAAGGTGACTTTAGCAAGCAAGAAAGAATACTGAAAAAGCTATATTAAGGATCAATTGTAAAGTAATGGCCTTTCCTTTCAGGCAGCCAGTAAAGCAAGAGAGGCAAGTCCTAGGAAAAAAGTGTCCGCTGTTGGGCTGTGTTTACTGAAGGAGATGCAGAAGACTCTATTGAATTTAAAGATGCAGTGTGTGGAAGGAGAATATAAGAGTTGTCTACAGCTGTGGTTTTCAATGTGTGATCAACTAACAACATCTCAGTCACCTGAGAACTTGTTAGAAATGCAAATTCTCTCCCTTAGTTCAGCCCTAGTAAATCAGAAAGTCTGTTTTCACAAGCAGGGATCATTCTGATGCACACCTGAAACCAAGAATCACTGGTCTGAACTGGGATATTTGTCAGAATTGCCCAAATGAATGGCCTACATTACTTAGATTGACTGAAGAACTGTCAAAAAACTTCAGCCTGAATTGAATCTTCCTTAATGGACTTATCGATATGCTTAAGTGAAATGTTTAGGACCCCTACCCCAATGAATTCTTTGAAAGGATCCAGTTTCTACTTGAAGAAACTGTTGAGATCTGAGCACTTCAAAAGTAAAACATTTTTAAAGGAACTGACTCTTATGTTTGATGATGATCAGAGATCTGTAGGAAGAATACAGTGGGAAGCTGCTTATTCCTTGTGTACAAACTTGCTTCTATAAAATGCCTTACATTTACTTGCTTACACGTGTCTATTTTTAAAAAGGGCAGCTTGTATTCCTGTAGACAGATGTCTAAAGATACAAATTATTCAACAATAGGTAAAATATGTTGGCTTAAATGCATGGTAGAGTATAATTGACCTTATTACACTATTTAATGATAGCAGATTTTGACTGGAGTATATCTATTTCATGGGCTTCCCAGATGGCTCAGCGGTAAAGAGTCTGCCTGCAATGCAGGAGACATGGGAGACTTAGGTTCGATCCCTGGGCCAGGAAGATCCCCTGGAGAAGGAAATGGCAACCCATTCTGGTATTCTTGCCCAGAAAATCCCATGGAAAGAGGAGCCTGGAGGGCTACAGTCCATAGGGTCTCAAAACGTCAGACATGACTGTGTGTACACACACACACACACACACACACACACACACACATCTCCTTCAGTGCCCCCAGAAACTGACTTTGAGTAAAGGATTCCAGTACAGTAATTTATTTAGGGGTTTCCCTGGTGGCTCAGAAACAATATGCCTGCAATGCAGGAGACCTGGGTTCTATTAGGAGATAATCCCAAGAGGCATCCATAGAGATGCTTGAGAGAGATCAGGGAGCTAGCAAGAGCTCCTATTGTTACTGGGACCTTGCGGGATGCAATGTAAAACCCATCTCAGAGATCCTGCTGGAAGGTCTAAGGAAAATGGAGTATTTATCCAGGATATCATCAGCTGCTGTCTGTCATTGGTTTGGGGTTGGTAGAAGTTGGTTCTATGGCCTGCCGTGTTACTCTGGAATCCAGAGAAAGCCCAAGGGACAAGTCCTCATGCTGACGTTGAACCAGTCCATGGACTGAAAAGAAGTTCTGAGAAGATGTGGACTGGGTGCAGCCCCATCTGCTGAGCAGTAGAGCTGGAAGAGCAGGTGGCAGGCCAGCCCCCTAAAAGAGGAAGTGGAGTAGATGCTCAAAAAACTCCAAATCAAAACCAAAAAGGGATTCCTGGGGTTCTCAAAGTGATACTCTGTCTGCTTCACAGTGCTGTCCAGGCATGATCTGGCTTCAGGCATCCAGGAGCATTTATTTAATGTTCACCTGCACTTGACATTGTGATCCACCCCAGGATGATAATGAAAGCAATATGGTTCCTGGCCTGAGGCATTTGACAAGCTGGTCTGGAGGCAGGAAGCAGAAAACCAGATCTCCAGGCTTCTGTTCAAAATGACAAATGCAGACTGTAAAAAGGAAGACCCTGGTGTTTATAGAGGCAACAACTTAAATGCAACCTGCCTGGGTTTGATTTGATGCCCATTCCTATTACCATGTGCTGACACTTCCCAGAAAGTTACCCTGTGAGTTTCCAAAGGTATTTTGATATTCTGCCCTGCCAGAACACCATGCTTGGTGTAATGTTGGATGTGTATTTTTATGAAATGTTACAATTATTAATTCACGGTAATTGAAAAAGGTGCTAGTGATAACTGCTTTGTCTTTTATTGCTTTCAGTTCCAAATGTGACCTATTGTTATTCCCATTCCCACTTCTCTTCTTGCTCTGTTAAGTGTATAAAGTTGAAAACCATAAATCACACTGTCCTTTTGATCCACATGAACCTAACAGGACAAATGATTATACTTTACTTAATCATTTTACAAAAAAAATTAACTCCATTTCCTTCTTACAAACAAATGTGCAAGGTTCTCACAGTAAAATTAGATTTTTATAAGAGTTGTAAACTTTGGTTTTAGTTGGTAGACTAAAAAGTGTTTAAATAAATTTGGAAATAAGTAAATATTATTTTTCTCATTGAAGTATATTATAGTTACTTTTAAACTGTTTTTCATTTTTTCAACTCTTAAGCAACTTCCAGTACAGTCATTTTTACAATGTTTTCCTTGTAAAGCTCTGTGTTATTCATATTCTTAACACTAATAGCCCAGAATTCCTTTCCCAACCTCTCCCCCATCTCTCTCTTTTAGTGTTTTATTTTTAATTTTATTTTTTAATATATTGAATAGATACACCTGGTGAATAATTCAGAAGACGGATGATAATCATCAATCATGTGACTGTGGGATCATTCTTGTTCCCAGCCAAAGGTGCCCAGTTTGGGAGTTTCAAAGCTAGAGAATTTGAGTATTAAAATGGAAAGGTCAGTTTTTGTTCCAACCTCACAGAAAGGCAATGCCAAAAATGTTCAGACTACCTCAAAGTTGCACTTATTTCACACGCTAGCAAAGTAATGCTCAAAATTCTTCAAGCTCGACTTCAACAGTATGTGAACCAAGAACTTCCAGATGTTCAAGCTGGATATAGAAAAGGCAGAGGAACCAGAGATCAAATTGCCAACATCCATTGGATCATAGAAAAAGCAAGAGAGTTCCAGGAAAACATCTACTTCTGCTTCATTGACTACCTTAAAGCCTTTGCCTGTGTGGATCACAACAAATTATGGAAAATTCTTCAATAAATGGGACTAACAGACCAGCTTATCTGCCTCCTGAGAAATCTGTATGCAGGTCAAGGAGCAACAGTTAGAAATGGACATGGAACAGACTGGTTACAAATTGGGAAAGGAGTACGTCAAGGCTATATGTTGTCACCCTGCTATTTAACTTATATGCAGAGTATCATGTGAAATACTGGGCTGGATGAAGCACAAACTGGAATCAGTATTGCTAGGAGAAATATCAGTAACCTCAGATATGCAGATGACACCACCACGCTTATGGCAGAAAGCAAAGAGGAACTAAACTCTTGATGAAAGTGAAAGAGGAGAGTGAAAAAGTTGTCTTAAAACTCGACATTCAAAAAATGGCATCCGGTCCCATCACTTCATGGTAAATAGATGGGGAAACAATGGAAACAGTGACACACTTTATTTTCCTGGACTCCAAAATCTCTGCAGATGGTGACTGCAGCCATGAAATTAAAAGACACTTGCTCCTTCGGAGAAAATCTATAGCAAATCTAGGCAGCGTATTAAAAAGCAGAGACATTACTTTGCCAACAAATATCCCTATAGTTAAAATTACGGTTTTTCCAGTAGTCATGTAAGGATATGAGAGTTATACTGTAAAGAAGACTGAGCACTGAAGAATTAATGCTTTTGAACTGTGGTGTTGGAGAAGACTCTTGAGAGTCCCTTGGACTTCAAGGAGATCAAACCAGTCAATTGTAAAGGGAATCAGTCCTGAATATTCATTGGAAGGACTGATGCTGAAGCTGAAACTCCAATACTTTGGCTACCTGATGCAAAGAGCTGACTCATTAGAAAAGACCATGATACTGGGAAAGATTGAAGGCAGGAGGAGAAGGGGATGATAGAGAGTGAGATGGGTGGATGGCATCACCAACTCAATGGACATGAGTTTGAGCAAGCCCTGGAGATGGTGAAGGACAGGAAAGCCTGGCATGCTGCAGTTCATGGGATCGCAAAGAACCGGACATGACTAAACAACTGAATAACAACAAAATGGAAATGTTCTTAGAGGTTATTTAAGACATTTGACTCACCCTTGCAAGTTTTTCAGTAAATTATATGCCAATAATGTGCACTGTGGATATTGACTGTATTGCCCAGTTCATTTTCCACCTTCATAAGGATAGATATAGTAACATGGACTGTGATTTTCTTTGGGAAGCCACCCTCCCCCATCATATCCTTGTGTTTAACGAGGCTGAATCCACTGCAACCCCAAGCTCCTGGGAGGACATACAGGCCAGCTAAACAGAGGACAGAATCCTGCCAAACACAGCAATGAAATAAAGCCTGAACAAGGACTGAGGTCCCATATGTGAGAGTTCACTCAGATTTTTATTGGCACTGTCTTGGTAAAAAGGCTGTTTCTTTCCATTGGATTTGCTAAGGTGTTAGGTTGAAAACAAAAAGAAGCAGGTACCCATCATTGCACAAACAGGATTAAGCCTGTCAGATAATGAAGGCAAAATCCAGAAATAGGACTTTAAACCTCAAGTGGGCCCTTGCCAATGCCTGGCAATTCTATTATATTTTCCTGGTCAGTCTACTGTCTCATTTTCTAAGAGATCCACTTCAAACTTTCTCATTTCTCTCTAAGCTTTCGGTATGTTCCCTTCACCTTCCACTTATATCTTAAGATCCTGCTTGTTATTCCAGTGAGAGAATAGAAACAATCAGGAGAGAACTCCCGATGCTTCCACTGGCAAATCTATCAATCTTCCAGCCTTTGTAGCCACGTGTATTTTCCTCCGTTTATTATAATAGGGTTCTGTCCTTGCCCCTAATATCAGTCGTTTCCTTTATGTCCTAGATCCCAAATCTTAGCACCTACTGCTCAAGGACTTCACTTATCTCTCCCTCTCCTTCATATCAAAGTTCTGTTTACTGTGTTATTGCCACCAGTAA